>NC_133150.1:53501165-53801165 GCF_048418815.1 Hemitrygon akajei | reverse complement strand
CAGTCTCCCAACCGCACATACTGAGGTCTATCTGTCAAGTAGTCCACTATTCAATCCACCATGTGAGAGTCTACTCCCATCTCCGTTAGTTTGTGCTTTAAGATCTTGGGCTGGATGGTGTTAAAGGCACTAGAGAAGTCAAGGAATGTAATCCTCACAGCACAACTGACCCCATCTAGGTGAGAGAGTGATTTGTGCAGCAAATACGTGATAGCATCCTCCACTCCCACCTTCTCCTTATACGCAAACTGAAGCGGATCCCGGGCGTGCCTGGTTTGTGGCCTCAGATTCTGTATTATCAGCCGCTCCATGGTCTTCATCACGTGCGACGTCAAGGCAACAGGTCTGAAGTAATTCAACTCCTTTGGTTGTGGTTTCTTCGGTACCGGGACAATACAGGATGTTTTCCACTGTCTGGGTACTCTTCTCTGATCTAGACTCATGTTGAAGATGCGCTGTAGTGGTTCTCCCAGTTCAGTCGCACAGGCCCTCAGTAATCGTGGGGAAACTCCATCCGGTCCAGCCGCCTTGCTGGTACAGATCTTGCTCAGTTGACCTTCCACCTGTGCAGCCGTAAACCTGGGCGTGGGCCAGGTCTCCTGTGAGTGGCTATTTTCCTGTGAGGGAAGTAAGCCTGATGTGGAGTTCTGCGGTGAGGGTGAGATTGTGCTGTCGAACCTATTGAAGAAGTTGTTCAGCTGGTTCGCTTTCTCCACATCTCCACTTATGTTTGCCCCCCGCTTTGCACCACATCCGGTGATGATCTTCATCCCATCCCACACCTCCTTCATGCTTTTTTTCTGCAGCTTTTGATAGGCACTTTGGCTAGTATGGACCATTTGGGACAAAGGGCCTGTTTCCACACTTTATGATTCTACGAGATGGATGGGCTTCAATGACATAGACAGTGAAGAGCTGGACTCTGGAACTTATTCCTGTGGCTCGTCCCAGTCTGGATGTGATTATTCCTAAACAGGAGAGATCTGCAGATGCTGAATCTCTCTTAAATCCAAAACAACACACAGAAAATGCTGGAGGAACTCAGCAGGTCAGGCAGCATCTATGGAGAGGAATAAACAGACAGCATTTCATTTCATGCTTAGACTCTTTGTTTCCAGTTCTGTAGAAGAGTCTTGGCCTGAAGTGTTGACTGTTTATTCATTTTGGTAGGTGCTGCCTGACCTGCTGAGTTCCTCCATCATTTAGTGTATGAAGTTTATTCCTGTTGTTTCCTGTCTGTTCAGCAGTCCAAGGTCCACACGGGTCTATTGCTGTCAATACTGTGTTGAACTTTTGTTTAATTGTCACTGCCTGCCCCTTATCAAAGAACTGCTGAAGGTTCAAACACACCACATCAACCTTATCTGTTCAATAGTTACAACCTGAGCAATTGGCAGAGAGTTGGCCGGGTGTGATTTCTCTTTGATCATTCTGCACTGACTCTGCCCAGTCCAACTTTCCAATTTCTAGCCATTTCACTGCAACTGATTCCCTGATTTGCTGCTTTCCATCCCCTCCCTCCTTCAAATCCTGGGCTGCACGCCATCTAGTCCTGAGGGCTTATCGCCTTCTTACTCATTTCACCAGCAATAAATGTTATCGCATCATTAATTTCCACTGCTCACTCACTCTCAGTCCATTGGACTTCATTATTTCTGGGAGGTTTTCTGTATCCCCCTGCGTGAAAGGCAGACATAAGATATTCATTGAACCTCTGTAATTCCATTGATACTTCCTCAATTTCTGAGAGTTCCTTGCTTCTTCTGTTTTCACTTCAGATCCTATAAAAAGCAAAAGTTTATTTGATTTGTTAGCTATTTCCCCACTTCACCAAATAACATTAAGGGAGAGGGCAGGGAAATGGCGATAGAGGGAGAGAGAAAGAGAAGGAGAGAGAGAGAGAGAAATAAAATGAGGTAGAGTGACAAATGGATGGAAAGAACAAGTGAGGCCAAAGCCAGGGAGTGAAGGGAAGGGAGAGGGAGAAGGAGGTGGGAGAGAGACAGAGGGTGAGAGAGTTTTAAAAAGACAGAGTGGGAAGAAGAGTGGGAATCCTAAAATCTCAGAAAATTTACAATACAGGAATAGTCTTTCAATGTTCATATCGTACAGGAACAGTTCCACCCCCTGTAGCTACACTATCCCACACTGGGTCTGTACCACTGTGGGTCATGGCCCTTCACTCGCTGTGGGGAGGGCCTCTGTCTCTTCCCTATCAGGCAATGTTCCAGACCCCCACCATCTGGGGAAATGCCTTTCCTCCTCTCCCCTCTATCCAAGTCCCTGTTCCTGTAAACCTCTGCATCTGGTCTCAGGGAACTTGCTCCTTCCTATTTGTTTTGGCCAGACCATTCACCATTTCACATCCCTCATCATCTCCTTGCTGCATCCTTTGTTTAAAAGAAAACTTCCCCAGCTTCTCTTGTCTCTCCTCACAGTGACAGTGTTCCAGACACACCAATGTCCTTGTAAATTGACCCCTCCACTCAGCCCCCCACCCTCTCCAGTGTGACCACAGTTCTTCTGGAATGTGGTCAGGCTGGGGTGTAACTAGTGTGGGACACAGCTTTGGTGTCTCATCCCTGATCTTTTCTCTTTCTCAGGAATGAGAATGACCCTTCTAATTCTATGGCTTCTGAGGTGACATCCATTCTTTCCACATCCAATCAGCAAGATAGAATTTGGTACATCATGCCTTCTGTATGTTTAAACTTTAGTGGGTAAATTGGTAAATCTATATATTATTGTCACATGTACTGAGACATAGTGAAAAACTTTGTTTTACACACATTCCAAACAGGTTCATTGCATCAATGCTTGAGGTCGTACAAGGAAAATGTTAACATAGTGCAGAATAAAGTGTTACAGAAAAGCTGCAGTCAGTCCTTGAACATAGTGGTGGCACCTGTTTTCAAACCTTTGTATCTTCTGCCTGATTGGGCTCCATCATGGGCACTAGCCTCCCTAGTATCTAGGACGTCTTCAAGGAGCGATGCCTCAGAAAGCCCGCGTCTTTTAAGGACCCCCATCACCAAGGACATGCCCTCTTCTCATTGCTACCATCTGAGAGGAGGTACAGGAGCCTGAAGGCACACTTAACATTTCAGAAACACCTTCTTCCCCTCCGCCATCAGAGTTCTGAATGGCCATTGAACCCATGAACACTACCAGTCTTGTGGTGGTGGTTGTGGGTTGGGAAAAGAGAATGCCTGGGGTGGGTGGGGTATTTAATTACACTGACTGCTTTGCCCCGGCAGCCGGATCTCCACACGACGTTCCTGCCGTACTGAGGGGCTGGTGTGGTGAATTTTTGCTGAACTCCCGCTCAGTGAGCATGAGGGAGAAGCTGTCCCCGTGTGACCCAGTGCCTGTACAGACAGTCACAAGGCAGCCTTTCCACCAGGAAGGTGGCAGGCTATTTGCTGCTGCCCCTGCAGTGACACCTGGCTTCCCCTTTCCCAGCCCATCCTAATCCCGATGCATCGCTGAAGTGAGCTTCACCTGAGCACCTTCCTGGTCCCAGTCCCGACCAAGGGTGTCGACCCGAAACGACGACGGCTCATGTTCCCCTCGACTCGCTGAGTTTCCCCAGCAGTCGGTGATTCCAGCCTCCGCATCGTGCCACGGCTCCGGGAGGATTGCAGAAGACACCCACAGCCTCGCAGCTAGGACGGGATGCCATCAAGCAATCTACAGCACAGAAACGGGCCCTTTGGCCCATCGTGTCTGTGCCGGCCGCTGTCCCCATCTCTCCTAATCCCATTCCCAGCACTCAGTCCGCACCTTCTTACCTTGGTAATTGACACGCTGGCCCAGACACTCCGGCGTGTGAGAGTTTCTGTTCTCACCATCAGACCCCTCAGGCAGTGCGTTCCAGTTTCCAATCCACCTCGTTACGATCTTCCACCTTTTGGTTTACCTGCACTGCACTTTCTCGGTGTCTGTTAGACTTTATTTTGCATTGTTATTGTTTTACCTTGTTCCACCTCAGCGTATCGTGTGGTGAATTGATCTGCATGAACAGTGTGAAGACAAACTTTTCTGAATCGGGTCTAATATCACCGGCTTATGTCGAGAGATTTGCTGTGTTGTGGCAGCAGTACAATAATAAAACTATATATATAATCACAGAAGTGTGTGTATAAATATTAATCATTGTAGTTTATTTATAATTAAATAAGTTGTGCAAAAAGACTGGTAGTATTCATGGGTTCAATGGCCATTCAGAAATTTGATGGCGGAGGGGAAGAAGGTGTTTCTGAAATGTTAAGTGTGCCTTCAAGCTCCTGTACCTCCTCTCAGATGGTAGCAATGAGAAGAGGGCATGTCCTTGGTGATGGGGGTCCTTAAAAGACGCCGGCTTTCTGAGGCATCGCTCCTTGAAGACGTCCTAGATACTACGGAGGATAGTACCCATGATGGCGCTAAGATATCCTGGAACAGGGTATCTAGGTACATGTGACAATAATAAATTACCAATCTTCTTAAACATTCCCCCTCTTACCCACTCCAAAACTTTTAAATCCAGTCCCCTAAACCATGCCCTCTGATTGAAGACGCCTCTGCTGTGGGACACACTGCCCACGGCCGGCGGGATCGGATGCTGGTTTCCCGAAGATATGCAAGTCGCGATCGAAAGACCGATGTCAGACAAGGCTGTGTGTCCGTGCCAGTATCCCTCACCCCTTCCCACAGCAACCGCGGCTGGGGTGGATGTGAACTGGGATCTGCGGGTGCTGTGTGGGCGCTCTGCCGAGGGTGAGAAAGGGTTAACAGACACCTGCTGTGGCACCTCCCCGTCCCCGCCCTCTCACCCTCGGCCCGCCCATCATTGCCCGGGGCCAGGGCGAACAGGTTGGGCGAGTAAGGGTGCCAAAGTTGAGTGGCAAGCGCAACTGACACACCGACCGACCGACCGACCGGGAACTGTCGGTCCCACGCTCAGCTCCGGTTCCGACACCTCGTCCACCTGTTTCAGCGGATCCCCTCCGGGACAGGGAGCCATTCCCCGAGAACTACCTGTGTCCAGCGTCTCCACTACCTGTCTCTCATTCTCTCCGTTTCATCTCTTTCTCCTCAACTTCTCTTTTTCTTTCTCCCTTTCCTTTCTCCTGTTCTGTCTTCTCTTTCTCTCTCCCCCTCTATCCCCTTTCTATCTCTCATTCTCGTACTCGCAATATATCTTTCTATCTCTGTCTCTGTTCTATTTCTCTCTCACTATTTTTCTTCTACTATCCCTCGCTCCCTCTCTCTCTGTGTCAGCCTCTGTCGCTTTCTTCCTGTCTCTCTCTCAGTCTCCGTCTATCTCTAGCTCGCTCTCTCTGTTGCAAACGGGTAAATCCTGGAGGCTGCTCACTTTGCCCGTCAGCCACGCTCCTGCAGTGTGACCATCCAACGTGCTTGTCCCTCTGCCCAGGGATGGAGAACTGGCTGAGAGCCGTCCTGTTCCTCCTCTTCATCCCCTCAGGTAAGGATCAAAGGGAAGAGGGCCTTGAAGGTTTTGAAGAGGGGGAGGCAGGGGAGAGTGGGATTTGCAGACGAGACGAGAGGGAAGGTTGGGAGGTAGAATCAAGAGGACAGACAAGGGTGGAAAGTAGGAGACAACTGGGGGCGGGGAGGGGAGATCATTGAGAGGGGAAAGAAATGGAGAGACCGGAAGAAGGAAACAGACAGGCAAACAGACAGAAAAACAACATAATTCTGATTAGTCAAGTACCGTGACGTCCCTGTGCATGTTGGATCATGCATAGTGGTGAGGTTGAGATAGCTCACCATCCACCTGTTCCATCTGAAAGCAAAGATGCTGAGTAATAAAGAGAGGTACACAAACGGGTCAGACACAGGGTGAGGCTCCCTCTACACTGTCCCATCACACACTCCCAGGACACGGGTCAGATACAGAGTGAAACTCCCTCTACACTGTCCCATCACACACTCCCAGGACACGGGTCAGATACAGAGTGAAACTCCCTCTACACTGTCCCATCACACACTCCCAGGGCATGGGTCATCACAGTGAAGCTCCCTCTACGCTGTCCCATTAGCTATCACACACTCCCAGGACATGGATCAGACACTGAAGTTCCTACTAGACTATTCCATCAAACATTCCTCTTCCAAAGTTGCAAACACTATGAGAGAGCTGTTTATTCACAAGTGTTATGGGGTGGAGCACAGTATCTCAGTGAGTCCTAATCTGTTTTCATTCTGTGAGGAGCTTTTGTTGTTTCTACGCTCCCTGTATGTCTTTTGCTTTTGGTGGTTGTGTTTAGTGGAAATTAATATGATGATTATATCTCATGCAGAGGGCAGGTTGCAGTGAAATAAGAGGAATTCCCGCATAATAGTATCAAACATAGGCTGTCACAGTGAAACCTACACCTCCTCTCTCCCCTTCATCACCTTCTTGCCCCCAGCCTACCCATGCACCTCCTCTTCCATTCCTGCCCTCAACCACTCACCCACCTCCCCTTCCATTCCTGCCCACAACTACTCACCCACCTCCCCTTCCATTCCTGCCCACAACCACTCACCCACCTCCCCTTCCATTCCTGCCCACAACCACTCACCCACTTCCCCTTCCATTCCTGCCCACAACCACTCACCCACTTCCCCTTCCATTCCTGCCCTCAACCACTCACCCACCTCCCCTTCTATTCCTGCCCACAACCACTCACCCACCTCCCCTTCCATTCCTGCCCACAACCCACTCACCCACCTCCCCTTCCATTCCTGCCCACAACCACTCACCCACTTCCATTCCTGCCCATAACCCACCACTCACCTCCCCTTCCATTCCTGCCCACAACCACTCACCCACCTCCCCTTCCATTCCTGCCCACAACCACTCACCCACCTCCCCTTCCATTCCTGGCCACAACCACTCACCTCCCCTTCAATTCCTGCCCACAACCCACTCATCCACCTCCCCTTCCATTCCTGCCCACAACCACTCACCCATCTCCCCTTCCATTCCTGGCCACAACCACCCACCTCCTGTTCCATTCCTGCCCACAACCACTCACCCACCTCCCCTTCCATTCCTGGCCACAACCACTCACCTCCCCTTCCATTCCTGGCCACAACCACCCACCTCCTGTTCCATTCCTGCCCACAACCACTCACCCACCTCCCCTTCCATTCCTGGCCACAACCACTCACCTCCCCTTCCATTCCTGACCACAACCACCCACCTCCCGTTCCATTCCTGTCCCTAATCACTCACTCACCTCCCCTTCCATTCCTGCCCACAACCACACACCCATCTTCCACACCTTCCCTTCCTTCCTTATTTCCAAACCACCTTCCCTCCTATCCCCCATCCACCTTGCCTTCCCCCACCCTTCTCCTTTTCCCTCCCTGTCCCCCTAACCTCTCTGAAGGTTAACTTGCAGGTTGAGTCAGTGGTGAGGAAGGCAAATGCAATGTCAGCATTCATTTCAAGGGATTAGAATATAAAAGCAAGGATGTTAAGCTGAGGTATTGATCTGACTGCACTTGGAGCAGTTTTGGGCACCTTATATAAGAAAGATTGTGCTGGCATTGGAGAGGGTCCAGAGGAGATTTATGAGAATTATCCCGGGAATGAAAGGATTAATGTATGGGGAATTTTTAATGGCCTTTTGTCTGAACTTGCTGGAGTTCAGAAGAATGATAGACAATCTCATTGAAACATTAAATATTGAAAGGGCTAGACGGAGTTGGTGTGGAGAGAATGTTTTCTACAGTGAGGGAGTCTAGGACCGGAGGGCACAGCCTCAGGATGGAGGAACGGAGATGAGGGGGAATAACTTCAGCCAGAGGGTGATGAGACTGTGGAATTCATCGCCACATGTGGCTGTGGAAGGCAAGTCATTGAGTGTATTTAAAGCTGAGGTTGATAGGTTCTTGATTAGACCATAAGACGTAGGAGCAGAATTCAGCTTGTTGTCAGTTTCACCATTCCATCATTGCTAATTTATTATCCTTCTCAACTGATCAAGAACCTTTTAAGACCATAAAGATTAGTCAGGGCATCACAGGTTACACGGGGAAAGCAGGAGAATGGGATTCAGAGGGATAATAAATCAGCCATGATGGAATAGAATGGTGGAGCAGACGATGGTCTGGAAAGCCAAATTTTGCTCATATCTTATTATCTTATCCTTCTCACCACCAACCCCCACCACGCCGTCCACTCACCGATCTCCCAGTTCCCCAACCTCCTATTGCGCCATGCTGGAGAATGGTGTTATAGGAAGAATGTGATTAAACTGGAACGAATGGGCAGGATGGGGGGTGGGGCTGAGTATTTACAAGGATGTTGATGTTGCCGAGACTTAAGGGACTGAGTTACAGGGAGAGATTGGACAGGCTGAAGGAGGAGACTGAAGGGTGATCTCATAAAAGTATATAAAATCATGTGGAGCAGAGATTAGGTGAGTGTAATTTTCCATCCATTAGGAAATCGAAAACCGGGAGACAAAATTTTAAGGTGAGAGGTGAAATTTTTAATAAGAAACTGAGGGACAACGTTTGTCACACAGTGGGTGGTGGATAAATAGAACCAAAAGAGTGTTTAAAGCAGGTACACTACAATAGGTACTTTGAGAAATCTGTGGAAGGGAAATGGATCACAAGAGTTTCGAGGGATATGGGCCAGGTGTTGGGGAACAGAGTTAGCATGACTTGCTCAGCATGGGTATGGATGGGCTGATGGGTCCTTTTCCATGCTGTACAACTGCACGATTAACCCGCACCTCCCTGTCACCTCACCCTGGTTGTCTGAGGGTCTGCTCTCCATGGACACAGTCCGGTTCCCCTGACACCCCTGCTTTGTGGGATTCTGTGACTAAACAGCGGGCTGATCTCTGCACCCCTCCCACCCCAGCACTGATGGGAGAATGGGTAGTCTCTCCCGCGTCCCGAGGGTGTGTGTTCAGTGCCCTTTCACCCGGGCAGATGTGGGATAGGTGCCGTTCTTTGGAAATGCGAGCACACAGGATAGGATGGGACTTGACAGGACAGGACTTGCTGAGTTTGGCAGCCAGCCCAGGACTTGCCAGCTAGCTCCAACCCACAAGTTTCCCACAGGTGTCAGCGAATCACAGCTCAACACAGGAACCCCGATTACATCGAGGGGGGGCTGCAATAGGCATGCTACTACCTCACCAGCCCCATCACTGACCACCCAATCTGTCCCTCCCTCACTGCCCCTGTCACAGTACAGTGCTCCCTCACTGACCCTCTCTCACCACCCCTTTCATGGCATAAGACTCCCTCACTGCCCCTGTCACAGCACGGTGCTCCCTCACTGCCCCTCTTTCACCTCTGCTCTCACCATCCCTCCCACAGCGCGGGGCACCCTCACTGCCTTTCCTACAGTGTTGCATTCTCTCCACACCACATTACAGATTTATCCTGTCCAATCAGGTACATGCTGTTGTTTACATGTCATTCGTTATTTGTCATTTCTGAATTGGTTTTGGTTTCACCGTGACCTTGGAGATGAGTTTGAAATGTATTGTACACACTGCTCGACATTCTTGTTTGACTGCTTTATCCAACCTCATTCTCAAACCATGCTCCAGGAAAGAGGGAGGGAGATGGATGGAGGAAACGAGGGAGGGAGGAAGAGAGGTGGGTGGAGAGAGAGAGGAGAGAGGTGGATGGAGAGAGGGAGGGAGGTAGATGGAAGGAACGAGAGAGAGTGAGGGAACACGAGATCACAGACGCTGGAATCTGAAAAATGCTGCAGAAACTCAGTAGGTCAGGCAGCATCTGTGGGAGGATTGTGTGTGTGTGTGTGTGTGTGTGTGTGTGTGTGTGTGTGTGTGTGTGTGTGTGTGTGTGTGTGTGTGTGTGTGTGTGTGTGTGTGTGTGTGTGTGTGTGTGTGTGTGTGTGAGAGAGAGAGAGAGAGATAGATGTACAGGTTTAGTGAGACTTACATTCGTGACATGGGCAGAGTCCTGAAAGAAATGTTGATATGCAAAGCCAGGATTTTGTCCAAGGTTACTGTGGGAAGGTGAGACCCTGGTGTGATGAGGACAGGGATGAGTTGGGAAGTCTTTTCATGCATCTACAATCTGCTGAGAGGTGGAGAGCAAAACCAGGGTGCCGGAATGGGTGAGGCTACTGCCCTGCGCTCCCAAGGCCTGAGTTTGTTCCTGACTTTTGGTGTTGATGTGTGAAGTTTGCACTTTCTGCTGTGCTGCGGAGAATGTTGGGATCAATATAGTCTGAATTGTAAATAAGTGGTCAATGGAATCATTGGGCTGAGGGGCTCAATGAATCCAGGAGTCCCAGACCAGAGTGATGGGGGGACGGAGAGACGGCCAAAAGAGAAAAGATGTGGGGAGAGTGGGAAGTGGGAAGTATGGAGAGGGAGAAGGAAAGGGGGTGGTAAGAGAATGGGGAGAGAGAGGGGAGAAAAGAGAGGGAGAGGGGAACTGAGAGGATTGAGATGAGGATAGGAGAGTGAGAGGGGAGAGAAGGTGTGAGAGAGAGAGGGTGAGAGAGAGAGAGAGAAGGGGAGGACAGACAGACTCCCACAGCGTGAGCTGACATCACTAAGCCTGCGGTGAATGTGGAATGGGGCGTGTCAGCAATTTGCTTACACACAGGTTCTTGTTGAATCTTTGTCCCTTTGTTTTACTCAGGGTGAGGTGGGCACCAGATGAAGCCACCATGAAGTCTTTCCCCAATTAACAATCCCACAAACCCACCTCTAGTTTAGAACACACAGACAGCTGAGATAAAACAAGTACAGTACAGTTCTCACAACAGACCATAAAAAAACTCGGCAGCGTGTGAGGGAAAATGTGTCAGTACACAGCAACATCACACCTTACAAAGAAATCTCCCTGTACCCTGTCCCACCACACACTCCCTCTACACTGTCAAATCACACACTCCCTCTACACTGTCCCACCACACACTCCCTCTACACCGTCCCACCACACACTCCCTCTACACTGTCCCACCACACACTCCCTCTACACCGTCCCACCACACACTCCCTCTACACCGTCCCACCACACACTCCCTCTACACTGTCAAATCACACACTCCCTCTACACCGTCCCACCACACACTCCCTCTACACCGTCCCACCACACACTCCCTCTACACTGTCAAATCACACACTCCCTCTTACACTGTCCCACCACACACTCCCTCTACACCGTCCCACCACACACTCCCTCTACACTGTCAAATCACACACTCCCTCTACACTGTCCCACCACACACTCCCTCTACACTGTCAAATCACACACTCCCTCTACACTGTCCCACCACACACTCCCTCTACACTGTCAAATCACACACTCCCTCTACACTGTCCCACCACACACTCCCTCTACACTGTCCCACCACACACTCCCTCTACACCGTCCCACCACACACTCCCTCTACCCTGTCCCATCACACACTCCTTCTACACTATCCATCGCACAACGCACACTCCCAGGATCAGACACAGAGTGATACTCCCTCTAAACAGTCCAATCACACACTCCCTCTACCCTGCCCTACGAGATACTCCCATTACTCTGTCCCATAACACACTCCCAGGGCTCGCGTCAGACACAGAGTGGAACTCTACACTGTCCCATCACACACTTCCAGGGTACGGGTCAGACACAGAGTGAAGCTCCCTCTACACTGTCCCATCACACACTCCCAGGGTACGGGTCAGACACAGAGTGAAGCTCCCTCTACACTGTCATGAGTACACCATAGAAACAGGCCCTTCTGCCCAACTGGTCCATGCTGAGCAAGGTACTGACCTGAGCCTCTCATCTGCTTACATTTAGTCAATATCCCTCTATAACTTACCTATTGATGAACCTGTCCACTGTAAAGATTTAAAGATGTGATTGTACTGGCCTCTACCACTTTCTCTGGCAGCTCGTTGCAGATAGCTGACACTCTGGAGAAACTGTCCCTCACGTCCATTTTTAATCTTTCCTCCCTCACCTTAAACCTGTTCCTTATCCTGCAAAAGTGACTTGTGCCCACTCACCTTGTCCATATTCCTCATGAAGCATATAAGGTTACCCCTCAGCCTCCTTTGCTTTATAAGAAAAGTTCTTGGCTATCCAATATCTCCTCAGAACTCTAATGCTCCAGCCCTGATAAGGTCTTCATATATCCTTCCTATGGCTGGGCGAGGAGGACAGCCACAAACTCCAGGTGTGGCCTCATCCAAATCTGCACAGCTGTTACAAAACATACCAACTTGTATTCAGAGCCCTAACTCATGAAATGTGTGTGCCAAATACCCTTCAGCATCCTGTCTACTTGTGTTTTCAATTTCAGGGTGCTATGTACTTGTACTTTTTGGCCTTTCTGTTCTGTATTGCATGTCCAGATCCCACCATTCACCGCACAAATCTTGCCCTGGTTACGTTCACAAAATATATCACTTCATACCTCTCTGAGTTAAATCCCATCTGGCTTTCTTTGCCCTCTTTCACAGTTGATCTCAGTCTTGTTGTAACCTTTGACAATCTCTTCACTGTTCAGCGCACAGTGTCCCCACAAATCATGGCACATACATTCTCATTCAAATTGCGTGTCTTTGCCGGCCTTCTTCACAAAGACACAACACTCACCACTCTCCAGTACCTCACTGTGACTAAGCTGATGTAAGCATAGAATCATAGAAAACCCCAGCACAGAAACAGGCCCTTTGGCCCATTGAGTCCATGCTGAACCATTAATCTGCCTATGCCAATGACTTGCATGTGGACCATAGCCCTCCATACCCCTCCCATCCATGTACCTTTCCAAATTTATCTTAAATATTGAAATCGACCCCACATCCACCACTTGCTAGTTCCACACTCTCAGAACCTTCTGAGTGACGAAGATTCCCCTCGTGCTCCTCTTAAACTTATCGTCTTTCACCTTTAACCCATAACTTCTAGTTCTAGTTTAACTCAACCTCAGTGACAAAAGCTGCTTGCATTTGTCCTACAATACTCCTCATAATTTTGTATACCTCTATCAAATCTCCTCTCAGTCTTCTTTCTAAAGAATACTTTCCTAACTTATTCAATCTTTCCTTATAGCTCAGGTCCACAAGTCCTGACAATATCCTTGCAAGTTTTCTCTGTGCTCTTTCAACCTTATTTACATCTTTCCTGTGACCAAATTGACACATTCCAAATTAGGCCTCTCCATTTTCTTATACAATTTCAACATAAAATTCCAATTCCTGTATTCAGTATATTGATTTATGAAGGTCAATATGGCAAAAGCTTTTTTACAACCCTGTCAATCTATTTATTAATTATTGTGCTGCCCTACACTGTTTTGTGCTCTTTATGTAGCCCTGTGCAGGTCTGTAGTCTAGTGCAGTTTTTATGTTGTTTTATGTAGTTTAGTGTAGCCTTGTGTTGTCTCACATAGTCTGGTGTAGTTTTATGTTGTTTCATGTAGCACCAGGGTCCTGGAGGAACGTTGTTTCGTTTTTACTGTATACTGTACCAGCAGTTTGTGGTCGAAATGACAATAAACTTGACTTGACTTGACTTGAATCTGTGATGTCACCATCAAGGAATTATGGATCTATATTCCCAGATCCCTCTGTTCTACCACACCTTTCAGTTCCCAACTGCTCACTGTGTAAGACCAAACCTGCTTGGTCCTCTCAAAGTGCAACACCTGACCTACTGTATGTCTGAATTAAATTCCATCATCCATTTTTCCAGCTAATTCAGATTCTGCTGCAAGCTTTGATAGTCTTCCTCGCTGTCCTCTACACCCCCAATCTTGGTGTCATCTGCAAATTTGCTGATCCAATTGACTACATTACCATCCAGATCATTGATGTAGGTGACAAACAACAATGGGCCCAGCACCGATCCCTGTGGCATGACACTGGTCACAGACCTCCAGTTAGAGAGGTGATCATTTACCTCTCTCTGGCTTCTTCCATGAAACCAATGTCTACTCCAATTTACTACCTCAACTTGTGTGCCAAGCAACAGAACCTTCTTGAGCAACCTCCCATGCGGAACCTTGTCAAAGTCCATGTAGACGATACCTACTGCCTTGCTTTCATTAACTTTCCTGGTAGTTTTCTTGAGAAGCTCTATAAGATTGGTTAGACACAATCTACCATACACAAAGCCAAGCTGACTATCCTTAATCAGTCCCTGTCTATCCAAATAGTCATGTATCCGGCTCCTTAGAATACCTTCCAATAACTTCCGCACTCCTGATGTCAGTCTCACCAGCTTATAATTTCCTGGTTTATTCTTAGAGCAGTTCTTGAACAGTAGAACAACATTAGCTATCCTTCAATCCACTGGTACCACACACACAGGCAAGGATGTTTTAAATATCTCTCCTAGGGCCATGAAATTTCTACACTATACTCCACCAGGGTCCAAGGGTACAGCTTGTCAGACCCTGGGGATTTATCCACCTTAATTTGCTTCAAGACAGCAAGCAGCAAGCTCTGTAATCTGTTTACGTTCTAAGAACTCACTGCTGCTTTGCCTCAGCTCTATAGACTTTGCCCTTTTCCCAATAAATACAGGTGCAAAAAAACCCATTTAAAATCTCCCCCATCTCTTTCACATAATCAGCACTCTGGTCTTCCAATGGATCAATTTTGTCCCTTGCAATCCTTTTGTTCTTAATATATCTGTAGCATCCCAAAGGATTCTCCTTCATCTTGTCTGCTAGGGCAACCTCTTGCCTTCTTTTTGCCCTGCTGATTTCTTTCTTGCATTTCTTATACTGCATAATCACCTGGTTTGTTCCTGCCGCCGCTACCTGCTATGCAGCTTCTTCTTTTTCTTAATCAGAGCCTCAATATCTCTTGAAAACCAAGGTTCCGTAAACCTGTTATCCCTGCCTTTTACTCTGACAGGCACGCACAAGCTTTGTAGTTTCAAAATTGCACTTTTGAAGGCCTCCCACTTACTAAGTACACCCTTGCCAGAAAACAGCCTGTTCCAACCCACACTTGACAGAACCTTTCTGAAAGTATCAGAACTGCTTGGACCCAGCACTGTCTTCCCTGGCTTCCCATAGTGTCTGAGTAGATGCTTGTTCAGGCCTCTATACACTTTACGACTGCACCTCCTCCTCTATGTTGCAGGACATTACTGTCCTCTTCCCTGAACTCCCCAGTTCCCATGTCCTCTGTACAGTCAATTCAGACAATTCATTTTGGAGCAGAAGAAATCCTGCAGATGCTGGAAAACACATACAAAGTGCTGGAGGAAGTCATCAGGCCAAGCAGTATCTATGGAGCGTTAACAATTTAGGCTAAGGCCCTTCATTTAGCACCTTGCTCCTCTTCTGGTACGCCACACACAGATGACTATGCTGATGTTTAAGGGGACCTATACTCTCTCGAGTTACCCTCTTGCTCTTAAATAATTCTTGTAGAATTTTTTAGGGTTCTCCTTAAATGGCAAAGCAATCACATGTCCTCTTTATAACTTCCTGATTTCTCTCCTGTGTACTCCTGTAGCCCTTGTACTTCTGAAAACATTTACTTGATCACGGTAGTTTATGCCTGATCCAGGCCATTCCTTATTCCTGAACAGACCCTCAATATCTTCACCCAACCTGCCAGCCATGCTCTTTTCACAGGAACATGCTGGCCCTGAACTCTCCCTATTTCCACTTTTAAAAGCTTCCTGCTTGCCAGACACCCCTGTACCTTTATTTCCAGTCTCACACTCCCAGGGCACAGGTCAGACACAGAGTGAAACTCCCTCTGCACTGTCCCATCACACACTCCCAGGGCACAGGTCAGACACAGAGTGAAGCTCCCTCTGCACTGTCCCATCACACACTCCCAGGGCACGGGTCACACACAGAGTGAAACTCCCTCTGCACTGTCCCATCACACACTCCCAGGGCATGGCTTGGACACAGTGTGAAGCTGACATTTGATAAGGTTCTGCATGGAAGATGGTCCAGAAGTTTATAGGATCTAAGCTGGGTTGTCAAATTGAATCCATAAATAGTTTTGTGATTGGGATCTTCTTCCTTAAGTTGAGTCAGTCTGGAACTACAGAAGTGAGGTGCAGAAGGAAAAACTGAAAGTGGCAAATGCTTTACATGGAATCTGGTGGGTGTATGGGATGTGGAAGTAACAGAGATGGATTCGGTGAACATGTTTAAAGGATGTTTGGACAGGAAGATAGATAAGGATGCTTAGAGGGATCTTGTCCAAATGCAGGCAAATGGGTCTAGCTTGGGAAACAGGAGTGAGTTGGGCTGAACTCGGGGAATGAAGGAGAGAGTGTAGGAGGGTGGAATCTCCTCGCAGCCTCAGTCCCCACCTCCGTCTTCTGTGAAGGTTTCATTTGGCATTGTATTCTGCAAAGATATTCAAGGATGGGGTTTAAACTGTGAACGGTCGGGATGTGAGGAATGATCCAGTGGCATCACAGGTAGAGAGGACAGTGAAGAAGGTTTTTGGCACACTGACCTGCTTCATCCAGCACACTCGGTATAGAAGTTGGGATGGTAAGTTGCAGTTTTGCAAGATGTTGGTGAGGCGGTATTTGTAATATTGTTGGTCATTGTTGTGTAGGAAAACTGGAAAGTGTACAGAGGAGATTCATGAGAATTTTGCAAGGTGTCGGGGGACTGAGTTATGGAAAGGCTGAGCAGGTAGAGACTGATTCACCAGGCATAGGAGAATGAGGGATGACCTTATTGAGGTGTGTAAAATCATGAGGGGCATAGATAGAGTGAATGCACACAGCCTTTTTCCCAGGGTTGGCAAATCAAGAAACAGAGGGCACAATTTTAAGATGAGAGTGTACAGATTTAATTGGAACCTGAGTGGCAACTTTTTCAGCCAGAGACGGGTTGGTATATAGGACGGGCTGCCCGAGGAAGTGGTTGAGGCAGATACATTTACAACATTTAAGTGGTACTTGGGCATGCACATGAGTAGGAATGATTTAGGGCAGGGGCTCCTAACTATTTTTATGCCATGGAGCCTTACCATGAACCAAGGGATCTGTGGAGCCCGGCGTGGGAACCCCTGTTCTGAAGAAATATGGGCCAAGCATGGGGAAATGAAACTAGCATGCTGCCAGTCTTGCTCAGTATGGGCCAGTTGAGCCCAAGGTCCTGGTTCCATGCTGTATGACTCTGTGACTGGGAGGAATTTAATCCCAACCAGTGCATTGGGACCGGGCAGTGGAGTGAGAGGCAGCAGAGTGAAAGGGCTTTGGCTCAACGGGACGAGGTGAGGCAGTTGTTGATTGCTAAAGGAGGTAGTGTGTGCGTGAGGCCAGTTTTCTGTGGTCGGTGTCAGATGTGGGAGGTCCTGGAGTCTCCCGGCGTCCTGGACGGCCACGTCTGCACCCGGTGCATCGAGATGCAACTCCTAAGGGACCGTGTTAGGGAACTGGAGCTGCAGCTCGATGACCTTCGTCTGGTCAGGGAGAGTGAGGAGGTGATAGAGAGGAGTTACAGACAGGTAGTCACTCCGGGGCCACGGGGGGACAGAGAAATGGGTCACAGTCAGGAGAGGGAAGGGGAAGAGTCAGGTACTAGAGAGTACCCCTGTGGCTGTACCCCTTGACAATAAGTACTCCTGTTTGAGTACTGTTGGGGGGGTACAGCCTACCTGGGAGAAGTGACAGTGGCCATGCCTCTGGCACAGAGTCTGGCCCTGTGGCTCAGAAGGGTAAGGAGAGGAAGAGGAAGGCAGTAATGATAGGGGACTCTATAGTCAGGGGTTCCGACAGGCGATTCTGTGGATGCAGGAAAGAAACATGGATGGTAGTTTGCCTCCCAGGTGCCAGGGTCCGGGATGTTTCTGATCGCGTCCAAGATATCCTGTGGTAAGAGGGAGAGCAGTCAGAGGTTGTGGTACATATCGGTACCAATGACATAGGTAGGAAAAGGGAAGAGGTCCTGAAGGAAGACTACAGGGAGTTAGGAAGGAAGTTGAAAAGCAGGACCTCAAAGGTAGTAATCTTGGGATTACTGTCTGTGCCACGAGACAGTGAGAATAGGAAAAGAATGAGGTGGAGGATAAATGCGTGGCTGAGGAATTGGAGCAGGGGGCAGGGATTCAGATTTCTGGATCATCGGGACCTCCTTTGGGGTGGATGTGACCTGTACAAAAAGGATGGGTTGCACTTGAATCCCGGGGGACCCATATCCTGGTGGGCAGGTTTGATAGAGCTGTTGGGGAGGGTTTAAACTAGTTTGGCAGGGGGGTGTGAATCAGAATGTGAGTGCAGGGATTAAGGTAGAAGGACAAGGGCATGATGCTAAGAGTTCAGAGTTGATGAGGAAGGACAGGCAGGGGACAGAACATAATTGTAGCCAGTTAAAGGGGTTGAAATGTGTCTATTTCAATGCTAGGAGTATTAGGAACAAGGAAGATGAACTTAGAGCATGGATTAGTACGTGGAACTACGATGTTGTGGCCGTTACTGAAACTTGGTTGGAGGAAGGGGAGGATTGGATGATGCAGATCCCGGGGTTCAGGTGTTTTAAAAGGAATAGGATGGGAGGTAGAAAAGGGGGGGGGGGAGTGGCATTGCTGGTCAGGGATAGTATCACGTCTATAGAAAGGGAGGACGCTGCAGAAGGAGTGTCCACAGAGTCAGTCTGGGTGGAAGTCAGAAACAGGAAGGGATCAATCACTGTGCTGGGAGTAGTCTGTAGGCCCCCAAATAGCCCTCAGGACACTGAGGAGCAGATAAGCAGGCAGATTTTAGAATGGTGCAGGAAATACAGGGTAGTAATTATGGGTGATTTCAACTTCCCTCATATTGACTGGCACCTCCTGAGTGCAAGGGGGATAGATGGGGCTGAATTTGTTAGGTGTGTTCAAGAAGGATTCCTGACACAGTATGTGGACTGGCCAACGAGTGGAGAGGCTATACTGGATCTAGTTCTGGGTAATGAACCTGGTCAGGTGACAGACCTCTTGGTGGGGGAGCATTTTGGTGAGAGTGACCACAACTCCCTTAGCTTCAGCATAGCTATGGAAAGGGATAAAATCAAATGAAGTGGTAAAGTGCTTAACTGGGGAAGGGCTAACTTTGAAGGGATGAGGCAGGAACTAGCGAGAGTAAATTGGAAACAGATGTTCAAAGGGGAAAGCACAGAAGTAATGTGGGAGAAGTTTAGGGACTATTTGAGCTGGGTTCAGGATAGGTTTTTCCCACTGAGGCAAGGAAAAATAGTAGGAAAAGGGAACCGTGGCTGACGAAACATGTGAGGCAACTCGTCAAGAGGAAAAAGGAAGCATATGTTAGGTATAAGAAGCAGGAAGTAGGAGGCACTTATGAGAAATATAGGGTAGCCAGGAAGGAGCTAAAGAAAGGTCTTAGGAGAGCTCGAAGGGGGCATGAGAAGGCCTTGGCATGTAGAATTAAGGAGAACCCCAAGGCATTCTATGTGTATGTGAAGAATAGGAGGGTGACGAGAACGAAGGTGGGACTGCTAAAGGATAAAGAGGGCAACATATGCCTGGAGACAGAGGAGGTTGGGGAGGTCCTAAATGAATACTTTGCTTCAGTATTCACAAGTGAAAAGGATTTGATCAGGATGAGGTCGAAGTAGAGCGGGCCTGTGTGCTGGACAATGTGGAGATTAAGGAAGAAGTGCTGGATCTTCTTAAAAACATTAAGATTGATAAATCCCCAGGGCCGGATATGATACACCACAGGTTGTTGTGGGAATTGAGAGAAGAGATCGCAGGAGAATTAGCTATGATCTTTGAATTCTCTTTGGCTGCAGGGGAAGTGCCGGAGGACTGGAGAATGGCAAATGTAGTTCCCTTGTTTAAAAAAGGTAATAGGGAGAAACCTTGGAATTATAGACTGGTGAGTCTTACGTCGGTGGTATGCAAACTACTGGAAAAGGTTCTTAAGGATAGGATCTACGAACATTTGAAGAAGTACAGTCTACTCATGGATAGTCAACATGGCTTTGTGAAGGGAAGATCGTGCCTCACGAGCCTGATTGAGTTTTTTGAAGAAGTAACAAAAGAAATTGATGAGGGTAGGGCAGTGGAATGTGGTCTACATGGACTTTAGCAAAGCATTTGACAAGGTCCCTCATGAGAGACTCATCCAGAAAGTCATGAGGCATGGGATAAGTGGAACCTTGGCTGTTTGGATAAAAAATTGGCTTAAAGGAAGAAAGAAGAGGGTAGTTGTGGAAGGAAAGTATTCTGCCTGGAGGTTGGTGACTAGTGGAGTGCTGCATGGATCTGTCCTGGGACCCCTGCTATTTGTGATTTTTATAAATGACCTGGATATAGAGGCGGAAGGATGGGTGAGTAAGTTTGCGGATGACACGAAGATTGGAGGTGTTGTGGATGGAGCTGTAGGTTGTCGAAAGTTACAAGAGGATATAGACAAGCTGCAGAGTTGGGCAGAAAAATGGCAGATGGAGTTCAATCTGGACAAATGTGAGGTGATGCATTTTGGAAGGACAAATCAGAAGACTGAGTACAGGATTAATGGTCAGTTACTTAAGAGTGTGGATGAACAAAGGGACTTTGGAGTTCAAATCCATACATCTGTAACACTTACCCAAAAGGCTGGTATATGTCTAGGGGAAAAGGAGATCCAGCCACACACCAACCCACCTCCCTTACACGCAGGTGCTGTGAGAATCGAGTTTATGCCTCGCGCCGCCCATCGTATCAACTTCACACCAAATACCGTTATGAAATACACTTTATAGAGTTTACTAACATTAACTAAAGAAGTATTAGGCAATACAATATATATATACAAGGAAAGAAAAAAACAAAAGGCGCCAACTTTTCAAAGTTCAGTCAGTGTAGTGCACATCGTAGGAGCTCAATCAACGAATCATCCGACTGCCACTCGTCGCACCTGGGACCACCCCGGTGGTCTTACGAGCAGTCCAGCACCCGTCCACCTTCCTCGTCCGTCTTCCTCCCGACTCTCTTCACACCAAAAAGCCCCCGAAACCCCTCCCCCAAGTTCCCAGCCTCACAAAACACAATAACATGCCCCATTGATTAACAAATGAATACAATTACCATATCAGCCATTCTAAAGCGAAACAACGGCGAGAGAAACACTTATCAGACAAAGAAACATTCCTACTCGTAACAACCCAAAGAAGCCATTTTGAGTAACATACACAGGACATTGTACACATCCCTCAAGGTCGCTGCACAGGTTGATAGGGTGTTTAAGAAGGCCTATGGGATGCTAGGCTTCATTAACAGGGGGATTGAGTTCAAGAGTAGAGAGGTCATGTTGCAACTCTACAAATCTCTGGTGAGACCGCACTTAGAGTATTGTGCTCAATTCTGGTCACCTCATTATAGGAAGGATGTGGAAGCTATGGAGAGGATGCAGAGGAGATTTACCAGGATGTTGCCTGGATTGGAGAACAAGTCATATGAAGCAAGGTTAGCAGAGCTGGGACTTTTTTCTTTGGAGCATAGAAGAATGAGAGGGGACGATAGAGGTCTACAAGATTATGATAGGCATAGATAGGGTGGATAGTCAGTACCTGTTTCCCAGGGCACCAATAGCAAACACTAGAGGGCATATGTACAAAATTAAGGGAGGGAAGTTTAGGGGAGACATCAGGGGTAAGTTTTTTACACAGAGGGTTGTGAGTGCCTGGAATGACTTGCCAGGGATGGTGGTGGAGGCTAAAACATTAGGGGTATTTAAGCACCTCTTGCACAGGCACATGGATGAAAGAAAAATGGAGGGTTAGGGGGTAATGTGGGTTTAGTACTTTTTTTTAAGGATTATATGGGTCGGCACAACATGGAGGGCTGAAGGGCCTGTACTGTGCTGTAGTGTTCTATGGTTCTATGGTTCTAAGATGCTGTATTTTGGGATGTCAAGAAGGAATGCTGATGAACAGAAAGAGCCTGGATATGGGGACAGACAGTTATGAAGAAGGCATATAGCAAATTTGTGTTCACAGGCTGTGGCTTGGAACGTAAGAGTCTCAGCACTGCATGGCTGCTCGAGAGAAAAATGGTTCAGGAGCTCAGACCGCCACATGAATTTCCAGTTCAGTCATATGGATCACCGTGCGCAGATCCGGTTCGGTCACACGGATCACCGTGCGCAGATCCGGTTCGATCGTACGGATCACCATGCGCAGATCCGGTTCTATCGTACGGATCACCGTGCGCAGATCTGGTTCGGTCACACGGATCACCGTGCGCAGATCCGGTTCGATCGTACGGATCACCGTGCGCAGATCCGGTTCGGTCACATGGATCACCGTGCGCAGATCCGGTTCTATCGTACGGATCACCGTGCGCAGATCCGGTTCGGTCACACGGATCACCGTACGCACATCTGGTTCGGTCACACGGATCACCATGCGCAGATCCGGTTCTATCGTACGGATCACCGTGCGCAGATCCAGTTCGGTCACAAAGATCACTGTGCGCAGATCCGGTTCTATCGTACGGATCACCATGCGCAGATCCGGTTCAGTCACACGGATCACCGTGCACAGATCCGGTTCGGTCACACGGATCACCATGCGCGGATCCGGTTCGGTCACACGGATCACCGTGCGCAGATCCGGTTCGATCGTACGGATCACCATGCGCAGATCCGGTTCGGTCACACGGATCACCGTGCGCAGATCCGATTCGATCGTACGGATCACCATGCGCAGATCCGGTTTGGTCACACGGATCACCGTGCGCAGATCCAGTTCTATCGTACGGATCACCGTGCGCAGATCCGGTTCGGTCACACAGATCACCGTGCGTGGATCCGGTTCGGTCACACGGATCACTGTGCGCAGATCCGGTTCGATCGTACGGATAACCGTGCGCAGATCTGGTTCGGTCACACGGATCACCGTGTGCAGATCCGGTTCGGTCACACGGATCACCGTGCGCGGATCCGGTTCGGTCACACGGATCACCGTGCGCGGATCCGGTTCGGTCACACAGATCACCATGCGCAGATCCGGTTCGGTCACATGGATCACCATGCGCGGATCCGGTTCGGTCACACGGATCACCGTGCGCAGATCCAGTTCGATCGTATGGATCACCATGCGCGGATCCGGTTCGGTCACACGGATCACCGTGCGCGGATCCGGTTCGGTCACACAGATCACCATGCGCAGATCCGGTTCGATCATACGGATCACCGTGCGCAGATCCGGTTCGGTCACACGGATCACCGTGCGCGGATCCGGTTCGGTCACACGGATCACCATGCGCAGATCCGGTTCGATCGTACGGATCACCGTGCGCAGATCCGGTTCGGTCATATGGATCACAGTGCGCAGATCCGGTTCGGTCACATGGATCACCGTACGCAGATCCGGTTCGGTCACACAGATCACCATGCGCAGATCCGGTTCGATCGTATGGATCACCGTGTGCAGATCCGGTTTGGTCATATGGATCACAGTGCGCAGATCCGGTTCTATCGTACGGATCACCATGCACAGATCCGGTTCGGTCACACGGATCACCATGCGCAGATCCAGTTTGATCATACGGATCACCGTGCGCAGATCCGGTTCGGTCGTATGGATCACCGTGTGCAGAACCGGTTGGGTTGCCGGATCACTGTGTACATTTCTGGTTACTGTACTCGAGCAAGGCCATGGAGGGAGATTCTCCAGGGGAGGAGCCTGGATTGGAAGACTTTAGTTAAGGGGAGTGATCAGGCAGGCCTGGCGTGTTTTCCCTGGAGTGAAGAGGCTGACGGGGGTGAACCTGATGGAGATGTACGAGTGACGCTCCATCCCACCACCCATGTTTTGGCTGTTTCAGTTACGGAAACTTGCCCTCACAGAACTCACAAATTACTGCCCATAGCTTTGAGAGATGGACTCTCACTGAAGTTCTGTGTGGAGATAAAGCAAATAAATTAACGGATGATCATATGATGTTACATCCTGTTAAGGAAAATGGGAATAAGGACTGTTTTGCACTCACTCATCCATGCATAATAAAAATGGGCATATGGACTGTTTACAAATGCACCCCCTCACATGTGTAATGAAGGGGTTCTTCTGTGATCCTTTCCAAGGCAACCACATCCTTCCTACAGTGTGGTGACCAGGACAGTATGCTGTTAGAACACACTTGGATTTCTGTGAACCTAACCAGTGTTTTGTAAAATAGCCAACACAGCATTCCAAGTCATATAAGCAATCTCTCAAGCTATGAAGGCACGAATGCTACAAGTTATGAGGGGCAGTGATCACGTAGACACTCTTTCCCAATGATCAGGGAGGATGTCAAAACATCAAAGCCGAAGTCAAGCACAAGTCCACATATGCACAGTTGTAGTGAAAACTTAGTTACCCAGTTCATTGGGTCATACGAGCAGCATTCACTGATAAACACAGATTATACAGTACACATTTTTCACAATGGAGCACAAGCAGAACAAAAAATAGTCCATTTTAATGCAACTAATGAAAGTGGTGAGAGTGTTGCTGAACTGTAGTGATCAGGATGGTTCAGGTTTCTTCAGGAACCAGTAGATGAAGGGAAGTAGCCGTTCTTGAACCTAGTGATGTGGGACTTCAGGCTTCTGTACCCCTGTCCGATGGTAGCTGTGAGAAAGTAGTACAGCCCAACTGGTGGGGATTAGAAATGAGGAGGAATTTCTTTAGCCAGTGCATTCTCAGATGTGAACCTGTGGAATTCGTAGCCACGGGCGGCTGTGAAGGCCAGGTGGGTGCATTTAAGGTGGAGGTTGATAGGTTCTTGAATAGTCAGGGTGTGGAAGGTTACGGGGAGAAGGCAGGAGAATGGGATTGAGAGGGAAATGGATCAGTCATGATGAAACGGTGGAGCAGACATGATGGGATGAATGGCCTAATTCTGCTTCCTTGTCCTTATGGCCTCATGTTGGAGGCAGAACATCCTGTAGGTACTATTGATGATGGGGAGAGGGACATACACTGTGGTGTATTGGACTGAGTCCATTACTCTCTGCAGCTTCCGATGTTCCTGCAATTTCCAATTGCCGCCCCAGACCATGTTGCAACCAGTCAGGATACTTTCAAAAGTACATTTGCTACAATTTTAAAGAGGATGTGAGAATAATTTTTTTTTACATTTTCTTGAGATATCTCAATCTCACTGCCAGAGGAGGTGGCAGAATCAGAGACAAACCAAATTCTAAATTCATAAAGACCAGAGATAAGGTGGATGCTCACAGTCCTTTTCCCAGAGTAGGGGAGCGACGGTAATGTAATGGTTAGCATGAGGCTGTTCCAGAGTTCGGAGTTCAATTCCAGCACTGTCTGTAAGGAGTGTCAGTATGTCCTCCCCGTGGAACAAGTGGGTTTTCTCCAGTTGCCTCCCACAGTCCAAAGATGTACCAGGTAGGTTAATTGGTCATTGTCAATTGTCCAGTGATTAGGTCATGGAAGGGAGATCTCTGATCAATGACGTAGCTGGGGGTTCGATGCTGGGACCATTGCTGTTTGTGGTATGGATTAACAATTTGAACATGAATATAGGAGGCATGATTGGTAGGTTTGTGGATGACACAAAAGTTGGTAGTGTTGTAGATAGTGAGGAACATTGTCTAAGAATACACGGACCAACCATTGCTCTGAGCAGGAAATTTTTACACAGCCTGAAAACTGCGCTGCGCTTTAAATGCTTTTTTGTAATATGCACATCAGCCAAACGCAAACTACAACTCACAACACAAGTAAACAATGTCAGGAAGTCAAAATAATTGACAGGCACAATGGCAAAAGTAAAATGTTTTGACCAGATGGTGCCGGCATTCAGTGGGCCAGCAGTTTTAACAATGAGCTACCGACTTCCATTCTGTGTTTATTGTTACAATTTGTAACAGTGTTGTAACATGAAGCACTGACAATAAGTGTGCTGAAGCTCTAAAATGTTTCAAAGTAAAGATTGTGGTACATTTATTATTCAGAAAATGTATTGATTATATTCATTAATATAATTAATTACATGGTATTTCACAATTATAACATAGATTATATTAGCATAATTTCTAAATTATATGAACATTAGTTTACCTGTGCAGCAATAAAGGCTACATGCACAGGAGCATTTCAGTTACTGTGTGGCCATGCATGCACATAGCTTAGCGGGAACAGTGACAGCAGGATACACTTCAGATGGAAATTTTGGTGGAGCATTGGCAAATAGAATTTAATCCTAACAAGTATGAGTTGATACATTTTGTAGAGGTAGGACAGACACAGTAAATGGTGGGCGCCAAGCAGGGGTTCCCAACCTGGGCTCACAGACTCTTACTTAATGGTATTGGTCCATGGCATAACAAAGATTGGGAACCGTGAGTGCTAAGGAATGTTGATGAATGGATAGACCGTAGTTCCCTGGAAGTGGTGCTGAAAAACGTGTATGGCGTGCCTGCCTTCAGAGTTCAGGGAACAGATGATAAAAGTTAAAATGTTATGCCGCAACTCACAAAGCACTGATTAAATTGCACAGAGAATCATGTGGTCTGATTGCTGCAATAAAACTGATAAGTTGTTTTATTATTATAGGATGTACTGAGGCACAGTGACAAACTTTGTTTTGTTTGCCACTTCAGCTCATCAGTACAAGGGAAAACTGTGAATAAAGTGTTACGGTTAGAGAAGAAAGTGCAGGTAAACCATGAAGTTCATGAGCATGACAAGGAAGACTGTGAGGTCAAGAGTTCATTTTATCGTACTAGAGAACCATTATAGAGCTGGGTAGAAACTGTCCTTGAGCCTGGTGGGACATGTTTTCAGGCTTTTATATCTTGTGCCCGAGAGGGGGCTCATTGATCACTCTGACTGCTGAACCGGGCAGAGAGAGGTGTAGACGAAGTCCATGGTTTCTGTGACAGGCTGAGCTGTATCCACAACTCTCTGCAGTTTCTTGAGGTCATGGGCAGAGCAGTTTTCGTACCAAGCCAGGATGCATCTGGATAGCAACAATCACATCTGGAAAGGATGCTTTCCATGGTGTACCGAGGACGTAGAGGTGTGGGTGAGCTTTCTTGGTTGAGACGTCAACATGTACCAGGACAGGGATTAGTGATGTTTATTCTGATATAGGTGTGGTTGCACTGAAGAGGATGGAGAGGAGATTCACCAGGAAGGAGCCTGGATTTGAAAACTTTAGCTACAGAGAGAGTTTGGTCAGGCTGGGCCTGTTCTCTGGAGTGAAAGAGGATGAGGTGTGACCTGGGAGAATTGTATAAAATTATAAGAGGCATGGATAGGGTAGAGAATCTGAATCTTTTTTCCACAATGCAATCTAAGGTTTTGTTCTGTCTACACAGACCCAGTACACGGGTCAGACACAGAGTGAAACCCCCTCTGTACTGTCCCATCACACGCTCCCAGGGCACAGCTATCTGTGGGTCTTGGAAACGAGTGGTGGGAGGATTTGCCGGGCTGACTTGCTAGCAATGTTTAGGGATATGTTCGTGCCGGGGTAAATATCAAGAAGGAACATGCGCTGTCCACGGCGACCATGGAGGCATTCTGGGACCATTGGACTCCGTGGGTTGGGGGGGGGGGGGGGTTATTGCCATCATTGACAGAGATGGAAACATTTTAGTTTAATATGTATTGTGTATTTGTAGTTAGTAATTGTGCTAGTCACTGGTTTGTATATATAGTACTGAATTTGTAATAAAGATATTTTGTACATAAAAAGGGCACAACTTAGACAGAGTGAAACTCTCTTGACACGGTCTCGTCATTCTGTTTGCTGCAGCTTCGGCACTGGTGGAACCTGTTTCTCCGGTTCCTGTGTTTGTCCTATCTCTGCAGTGTGATCAGGGCGTGAGGTGTTAAGGTGTGCTCTGATTTTTTTCCCTGTTCCACTGCTCAAAGCCATGACTCACCTCCGGAAATTCCTAGCTGATTGTGTCAGAGTTCTTTAGTTGCCTTGTTGGCGGGAAGATGTTTTTCAGACAGTGTGGATTGCTTCCCTTTCACTCAAGGCCCCTGTAGGAGGGGTAACATAGCCGGAATCACCCTTGTTTATCATTCCTCTCATGAGAGAATGGCTGGAGGCTTCAGTTCCAGGCATGATGAGTGACTCTGGCCTGTGAGGTCCTGCTCCACTGGTCTCTCAATTACCTCGTTACGAACATATACCTTATTGTTGACCTGCACTGCACTTCCTCTGAAACTTTTACACTCTGTTCTGTTTCTGTTGTTGTTTTACCTCAGTGCATTATGAAGATTTGATCTTCAATCTAAATCTTCAATCAAAATTTAAAGATTTTGCAGATTGCAAAACTGTACTTCAGTCAATAAATCAATTCCCAATTCCAGTTCCCTTGTCTTAGCTGTACCCCCAGCCAGTACATTTCCCACAGCAGTAGGGGAGCACTCTGACTGGGGGGACCAGGTCTTACAACCTGAGTACATCCCAGTAAAACACGGGACACAGCTAGGAGCCAGGTGACCCCCACCGAAGGCAGAGGACTACTGGGAAAAAGTACATCACCAGTGCACACCATCTCAGATGGTGCTTGGTGTACAGGTATCTCTGCATGGTCCTGAGGAGGGTATCTACACACACCAGCGATTGACTGCCCAGAGACCCAATGTTTCCTGTTGAGGTTTACCAACTTCCTCTGCGCTATGGTAACAAAGACAGAGGGAACGTCCAAAGTGACAAACTGGTACCACAAAATAGTTGGTTCATGTTCAGCAGTTTACCCCAGTAAGGAATCATTCTGTGATGTCTTGACCGGTGCCCTAACCAGGCAATGGCTTCAGGCTCCATCCTGCCAGTTCCCTGGCCTTGTTTCCTCAGTGAGACTCACGTAGAGGAGGTGTACGGTGTTCCGTGCAAATGGTCTCATGTCATCTGACAGGGTTGCCACAGTCCCCATGCCACAGGCCCCATGTCACAGTCCCCATGCCACAGTCCCACAAGATGTTCGGAACGCCCTCCCCTCCTGGCAGAGGATGTACCTGAAAAGGTGCACAGGTTCATGCTGCATAAAAGTGTTCCTCACGCTCCCCCCTCCACATCGTGTCATAGAGGTGTTTCCCATGCACTCTATCCCTCACCCCCCCATCATGTCACAGATGTGTTTCCCATACACTCTGTCCCTCACCCCCCCATCATGTCACAGATGTGTTTCCCATGCACTCTATCCCTCACCCCCCCATCATGTCACAGATGTGTTTCCCATACACTCTGTCCCTCACCCCCCCATCATGTCACAGATGTGTTTCCCATGCACTCTATCCCTCACCCCCCCATCGTGTCACAGACATGTTTCCCATACACTCTGTCCCTCACCCCCCCATCATGTCACAGATGTGTTTCCCATGCACTCTATCCCTCACCCCCCCATCGTGTCACAGACATGTTTCCCATACACTCTATCCCTCACCCCCCCATCGTGTCACAGACATGTTTCCCATACACTCTGTCCCTCACCCCCCCATCATGTCACAGATGTGTTTCCCATGCACTCTGTCCCTCACCCCCCCATCATGTCACAGACGTGTTTCCCATACACTCTGTCCCTCACCCCCCCCATCATGTCACAGACGTGTTTCCCATGCACTCTGTCCCTCACCCCCCCATCGTGTCACAGACGTGTTTCCCATACACTCTATCCCTCACCCCCCCATCGTGTCACAGACATGTTTCCCATGCACTCTGTCCCTCACCCCCCCATCGTGTCACAGACGTGTTTCCCATGCACTCTGTCCCTCACCCCCCCATCGTGTCACAGACGTGTTTCCCGTACACTCTGTCCCTCACCCCCCCATCGTGTCACAGACATGTTTCCCATGCACTCTGTCCCTCACCCCCCCATCATGTCACAGATGTGTTTCCCATACACTCTATCCCTCACCCCCCCATCGTGTCACAGACGTGTTTCCCATACACTCTATCCCTCACCCGCCCATCGTGTCACAGACGTGTTTCCCATACACTCTATCCCTCACCCCCCCATCGTGTCACAGACGTGTTTCCCGTACAGTCTGTCCCTCACCCCCCCATTGTGTCACAGAATTGTTTCCCATGCACTCTGTCCCTCACCCCCCCATCATGTCACAGACGTGTTTCCCATACACTCTATCCCTCACCCCCCCATCATGTCACAGACGTGTTTCCCATACACTCTATCCCTCACCCCCCCATCGTGTCACAGACGTGTTTCCCGTACACTCTGTCCCTCACCCCCCCATTGTGTCACAGAAGTGTTTCCCATGCACTCTGTCCCTCACCCCCCATCATGTCACAGACGTGTTTCCCATGCACTCTATCCCTCACCCCCCCATCGTGTCACAGACGTGTTTCCCACACTCTGTCCCTCACCCCCCTATCGTGTCACAGACATGTTTCCCATGCACTCTATCCCTCACCCCTATCATGTCACAGACGTGTTTCCCATACACTCTATCCCTCACCACCCCATCGTGTCACAGATGTGTTTCCCATACACTCTATCCCTCACCCCCCCATCGTGTCACAGACATGTTTCCCATACACTCTGTCCCTCACCCCCCCATCATGTCACAGAAGTGTTTCCCATGCACTCTGTCCCTCACCCCCCCATCATGTCACAGAAGTGTTTCCCATACACTCTATCCCTCACCCCCCCATTATGTCACAGACATGTTTCCCATACACTCTATCCCTCACCCCCCCATCGTGTCACAGATGTGTTTCCCATGCACTCTATCCCTCACCCCCCCATTGTGTCACAGACATGTTTCCCATACACTCTATCCCTCACCCCCCATCATGTCACAGACGTGTTTCCCATACACTCTATCCCTCACCCCCCATCATGTCACAGACGTGTTTCCCATACACTCTGTCCCTCACCCCCCCATCATGTCACAGACGTGTTTCCCATACACTCTATCCCTCACCCCCCCATCATGTCACAGACGTGTTTCCCATACACTCTATCCCTCACCCCCCATCATGTCACAGACGTGTTTCCCATACACTCTATCCCTCACCCCCCCATCATGTCACAGACGTGTTTCCCATACACTCTATCCCTCACCCCCCCATCATGTCACAGACGTGTTTCCCATACACTCTATCCCTCACCCCCCCATCATGTCACAGACGTGTTTCCCATACACTCTATCCCTCACCCCCCCATCGTGTCACAGACGTGTTTCCCATACACTCTATCCCTCACCCCCCCATCGTGTCACAGACGTGTTTCCCGTACACTCTATCCCTCACCCCCCCCCATTGTGTCACAGACGTGTTTCCCGTACACTCTATCCCTCACCCCCCCATCGTGTCACAGACGTGTTTCCCATACACTCTATCCCTCACCCCCCCATCGTGTCACAGACGTGTTTCCCATACACTCTATCCCTCACCCCCCCATCGTGTCACAGACGTGTTTCCCGTACACTCTATCCCTCACCCCCCCCCATTGTGTCACAGACATGTTTCCCATGCACTCTATCCCTCACCCCCCCATCATGTCACAGACGTGTTTCCCATACACTCTATCCCTCACCCCCCCCCATTGTGTCACAGACATGTTTCCCATACAATCTATCCCTCACCCCCCATCATGTCACAGACGTGTTTCCCATACACTCTATCCCTCACCCCCCCATCATGTCACAGACGTGTTTCCCATACACTCTATCCCTCACCCCCCCATCGTGTCACAGACGTGTTTCCCATACACTCTATCCCTCACCCCCCCATCGTGTCACAGACGTGTTTCCCATACACTCTGTCCCTCACCCCCCCATCGTGTCACAGACGTGTTTCCCATACACTCTGTCCCTCACCCCCCCATCGTGTCACAGACGTGTTTCCCATACACTCTGTCCCTCACCCCCCCATCGTGTCACAGACGTGTTTCCCATACACTCTATCCCTCACCCCCCCATCATGTCACAGACGTGTTTCCCATACACTCTATCCCTCACCCCCCCATCATGTCACAGACGTGTTTCCCATACACTCTATCCCTCACCCCCCCATCATGTCACAGAAGTGTTTCCCATACACTCTATCCCTCACCCCCCCCAATGGTGTCACAGACGTGTTTCCCATGCACTCTATCCCTCACCCCCCCATCATGTCACAGACATGTTTCCCATACACTCTGTCCCTCACCCCCCCATCATGTCACAGAAGTGTTTCCCATACACTCTATCCCTCACCCCCCCATCATGTCACAGAAGTGTTTCCCGTACACTCTATCCCTCACCCCACATCGTGTCACAGACGTGTTTCCCATGCACTCTGTCCCTCCCCCCCATCGTGTCACAGACGTGTTTCCCATACACTCTATCCCTCACCCCCCCATCGTGTCACAGACAAGTTTCCCATACACTCTATCCCTCACCCCCCCATCGTGTCACAGACATGTTTCCCATACACTCCATCCCTCACCCCCCATCGTGTCACAGACGTGTATCCCATACACTCTATCCCTCACCCCCCCATCGTGTCACAGACATGTTTCCCATACACTCTATCCCTCACCCCCCCATCGTGTCACAGACGTGTTTCCCATACACTCTATCCCTCACCCCCCCATCATGTCACAGACGTGTTTCCCATACACTCTATCCCTCACCCCCCCATCATGTCACAGAAGTGTTTCCCGTACACTCTATCCCTCACCCCCCCACATCGTGTCACAGACGTGTTTCCCATACACTCTATCCCTCACACCCCCATCATGTCACAGACGTGTTTCCCATACACTCTATCCCTCACCCCCCCATCGTGTCACAGACGTGTTTCCCATACACTCTATCCCTCACCCCCCCATCATGTCACAGACGTGTTTCCCATACACTCTATCCCTCAACCCCCATCATTTCACAGACGTGTTTCCCATACACTCTATCCCTCACCCCCCCATCGTTTCACAGACGTGTTTCCCATACACTCTATCCCTCACCCCCCATCATGTCACAGACGTGTTTCCCATACACTCTATCCCTCACCCCCCCATCGTGTCACAGACGTGTTTCCCATACACTCTGTCCCTCACCCCCCCCCATCGTGTCACAGAGGTGTTTCCCCTACACTCTATCCCTCACACCCCCATCATGTCACAGACGTGTTTCCCATACACTCTATCCCTCACCCCCCCATCGTGTCACAGACGTGTTTCCCATACACTCTATCCCTCACCCCCCCATCATGTCACAGACGTGTTTCCCATACACTCTATCCCTCACCCCCCCATTGTGTCACAGACATGTTTCCCATGCACTCTATCCCTCACCCCCCCATCATGTCACAGACGTGTTTCCCATACACTCTATCCCTCACCCCCCCATCATGTCACAGACGTGTTTCCCATACACTCTATCCCTCACCCCCCCATCATGTCACAGACGTGTTTCCCATACACTCTGTCCCTCACCCCCCCATCGTGTCACAGACGTGTTTCCCATACACTCTATCCCTCACCCCCCCATCATGTCACAGACGTGTTTCCCATACACTCTATCCCTCACCCCCCCATCATGTCACAGACGTGTTTCCCATACACTCTATCCCTCAACCCCCATCATGTCACAGAAGTGTTTCCCGTACACTCTATCCCTCACCTCCCAAAATTGTGTCACAGACGTGTTTCCCATACACTCTATCCCTCACACCCCCATCATGTCACAGACGTGTTTCCCATACACTCTATCCCTCACCCCCCCATCGTGTCACAGACATGTTTCCCATACACTCTATCCCTCACCCCCCATCATGTCACAGACATGTTTCCCATACACTCTATCCCTCACCCCCCATCATGTCACAGATGTGTTTCCCATACACTCTATCCCTCACCCCCCCATCGTGTCACAGACGTGTTTCCCATACACTCTATCCCTCACCCCCCCATCATGTCACAGACGTGTTTCCCATACACTCTATCCCTCACCCCCCCATTGTGTCACAGACGTGTTTCCCATACACTCTATCCCTCACCCCCCCATCATGTCACAGACGTGTTTCCCATGCACTCTGTCCCTCACCCCCCCATCATTTCACAGACGTGTTTCCGATACACTCTATCCCTCACCCCCCCATCATGTCACAGACATGTTTCCCATGCACTCTGTCCCTCACCCCCCCATCATTTCACAGACGTGTTTCCGATACACTCTATCCCTCACCCCCCCATCGTGTCACAGACGTGTTTCCCATACACTCTATCCCTCACCCCCCCATCATGTCACAGACGTGTTTCCCATGCACTCTGTCCCTCACCCCCCCATCATGTCACAGACGTGTTTCCCATACACTCTATCCCTCACCCCCCCATCATGTCACAGACATGTTTCCCATACACTCTATCCCTCACCCCCCCATCATGTCACAGACGTGTTTCCCATGCACTCTGTCCCTCACCCCCCCATCATGTCACAGACGTGTTTCCCATACACTCTATCCCTCACCCCCCCATCGTGTCACAGACATGTTTCCCATGCACTCTGTCCCTCACCCCCCCCATCGTGTCACAGACGTGTTTCCCATGCACTCTGTCCCTCACCCCCCCATCGTGTCACAGACGTGTTTCCCGTACACTCTGTCCCTCACCCCCCCATCGTGTCACAGACATGTTTCCCATGCACTCTGTCCCTCACCCCCCCATCATGTCACAGATGTGTTTCCCATACACTCTATCCCTCACCCCCCCATCGTGTCACAGACGTGTTTCCCATACACTCTATCCCTCACCCCCCCATCGTGTCACAGACGTGTTTCCCATACACTCTGTCCCTCACCCCCCCATCGTGTCACAGACGTGTTTCCCATACACTCTGTCCCTCACCCCCCCATCGTGTCACAGACGTGTTTCCCATACACTCTGTCCCTCACCCCCCCATCGTGTCACAGACGTGTTTCCCATACACTCTATCCCTCACCCCCCCATCATGTCACAGACGTGTTTCCCATACACTCTATCCCTCACCCCCCCATCATGTCACAGACGTGTTTCCCATACACTCTATCCCTCACCCCCCCATCATGTCACAGAAGTGTTTCCCATACACTCTATCCCTCACCCCCCCCAATGGTGTCACAGACGTGTTTCCCATGCACTCTATCCCTCACCCCCCCATCATGTCACAGACATGTTTCCCATACACTCTGTCCCTCACCCCCCCATCATGTCACAGAAGTGTTTCCCATACACTCTATCCCTCACCCCCCCATCATGTCACAGAAGTGTTTCCCGTACACTCCATCCCTCACCCCCCATCGTGTCACAGACGTGTATCCCATACACTCTATCCCTCACCCCCCCATCGTGTCACAGACATGTTTCCCATACACTCTATCCCTCACCCCCCCATCGTGTCACAGACGTGTTTCCCATACACTCTATCCCTCACCCCCCCATCATGTCACAGACGTGTTTCCCATACACTCTATCCCTCACCCCCCCATCATGTCACAGAAGTGTTTCCCGTACACTCTATCCCTCACCCCCCCACATCGTGTCACAGACATGTTTCCCATACACTCTATCCCTCACACCCCCATCATGTCACAGACGTGTTTCCCATACACTCTATCCCTCACCCCCCCATCGTGTCACAGACGTGTTTCCCATACACTCTATCCCTCACCCCCCCATCATGTCACAGACGTGTTTCCCATACACTCTATCCCTCAACCCCCATCATTTCACAGACGTGTTTCCCATACACTCTATCCCTCACCCCCCCATCGTTTCACAGACGTGTTTCCCATACACTCTATCCCTCACCCCCCATCATGTCACAGACGTGTTTCCCATACACTCTATCCCTCACCCCCCCATCGTGTCACAGACGTGTTTCCCATACACTCTGTCCCTCACCCCCCCCCATCGTGTCACAGAGGTGTTTCCCCTACACTCTATCCCTCACACCCCCATCATGTCACAGACGTGTTTCCCATACACTCTATCCCTCACCCCCCCATCGTGTCACAGACGTGTTTCCCATACACTCTATCCCTCACCCCCCCCATCATGTCACAGACGTGTTTCCCATACACTCTATCCCTCACCCCCCCATTGTGTCACAGACATGTTTCCCATGCACTCTATCCCTCACCCCCCCATCATGTCACAGACGTGTTTCCCATACACTCTATCCCTCACCCCCCCATCATGTCACAGACGTGTTTCCCATACACTCTATCCCTCACCCCCCCATCATGTCACAGACGTGTTTCCCATACACTCTGTCCCTCACCCCCCCATCGTGTCACAGACGTGTTTCCCATACACTCTATCCCTCACCCCCCCATCATGTCACAGACGTGTTTCCCATACACTCTATCCCTCACCCCCCCATCATGTCACAGACGTGTTTCCCATACACTCTATCCCTCAACCCCCATCATGTCACAGAAGTGTTTCCCGTACACTCTATCCCTCACCTCCCAAAATTGTGTCACAGACGTGTTTCCCATACACTCTATCCCTCACACCCCCATCATGTCACAGACGTGTTTCCCATACACTCTATCCCTCACCCCCCCATCGTGTCACAGACATGTTTCCCATACACTCTATCCCTCACCCCCCATCATGTCACAGACATGTTTCCCATACACTCTATCCCTCACCCCCCATCATGTCACAGATGTGTTTCCCATACACTCTATCCCTCACCCCCCCATCGTGTCACAGACGTGTTTCCCATACACTCTATCCCTCACCCCCCCATCATGTCACAGACGTGTTTCCCATACACTCTATCCCTCACCCCCCCATTGTGTCACAGACGTGTTTCCCATACACTCTATCCCTCACCCCCCCATCATGTCACAGACGTGTTTCCCATGCACTCTGTCCCTCACCCCCCCATCATTTCACAGACGTGTTTCCGATACACTCTATCCCTCACCCCCCCATCATGTCACAGACATGTTTCCCATGCACTCTGTCCCTCACCCCCCCATCATTTCACAGACGTGTTTCCGATACACTCTATCCCTCACCCCCCCATCGTGTCACAGACGTGTTTCCCATACACTCTATCCCTCACCCCCCCATCATGTCACAGACGTGTTTCCCATGCACTCTGTCCCTCACCCCCCCATCATGTCACAGACGTGTTTCCCATACACTCTATCCCTCACCCCCCCATCATGTCACAGACATGTTTCCCATACACTCTATCCCTCACCCCCCCATCATGTCACAGACGTGTTTCCCATGCACTCTGTCCCTCACCCCCCCATCATGTCACAGACGTGTTTCCCATACACTCTATCCCTCACCCCCCCATCGTGTCACAGACATGTTTCCCATGCACTCTGTCCCTCACCCCCCCCATCGTGTCACAGACGTGTTTCCCATGCACTCTGTCCCTCACCCCCCCATCGTGTCACAGACGTGTTTCCCGTACACTCTGTCCCTCACCCCCCCATCGTGTCACAGACATGTTTCCCATGCACTCTGTCCCTCACCCCCCCATCATGTCACAGATGTGTTTCCCATACACTCTATCCCTCACCCCCCCATCGTGTCACAGACGTGTTTCCCATACACTCTATCCCTCACCCGCCCATCGTGTCACAGACGTGTTTCCCATACACTCTATCCCTCACCCCCCCATCGTGTCACAGACGTGTTTCCCGTACACTCTGTCCCTCACCCCCCCATTGTGTCACAGAAGTGTTTCCCATGCACTCTGTCCCTCACCCCCCCATCATGTCACAGACGTGTTTCCCATACACTCTATCCCTCACCCCCCCATCATGTCACAGACGTGTTTCCCATACACTCTATCCCTCACCCCCCCATCGTGTCACAGACGTGTTTCCCGTACACTCTGTCCCTCACCCCCCCATTGTGTCACAGAAGTGTTTCCAATGCACTCTGTCCCTCACCCCCCATCATGTCACAGACGTGTTTCCCATGCACTCTATCCCTCACCCCCCCATCGTGTCACAGACGTGTTTCCCATACACTCTGTCCCTCACCCCCCTATCGTGTCACAGACATGTTTCCCATGCACTCTATCCCTCACCCCTATCATGTCACAGACGTGTTTCCCATACACTCTATCCCTCACCACCCCATCGTGTCACAGACGTGTTTCCCATACACTCTATCCCTCACCCCCCCATCGTGTCACAGACATGTTTCCCATACACTCTGTCCCTCACCCCCCCATCATGTCACAGAAGTGTTTCCCATGCACTCTGTCCCTCACCCCCCCATCATGTCACAGAAGTGTTTCCCATACACTCTATCCCTCACCCCCCCATTATGTCACAGACATGTTTCCCATACACTCTATCCCTCACCCCCCCATCGTGTCACAGATGTGTTTCCCATACACTCTATCCCACACCCCCCCATTGTGTCACAGACATGTTTCCCATACACTCTATCCCTCACCCCCCCATCGTGTCACAGACGTGTTTCCCGTACACTCTGTCCCTCACCCCCCCATTGTGTCACAGAAGTGTTTCCCATGCACTCTGTCCCTCACCCCCCATCATGTCACAGACGTGTTTCCCATGCACTCTATCCCTCACCCCCCCATCGTGTCACAGACGTGTATCCCACACTCTGTCCCTCACCCCCCTATCGTGTCACAGACATGTTTCCCATGCACTCTATCCCTCACCCCTATCATGTCACAGACGTGTTTCCCATACACTCTATCCCTCACCACCCCATCGTGTCACAGATGTGTTTCCCATACACTCTATCCCTCACCCCCCCATCGTGTCACAGACATGTTTCCCATACACTCTGTCCCTCACCCCCCCATCATGTCACAGAAGTGTTTCCCATGCACTCTGTCCCTCACCCCCCCATCATGTCACAGAAGTGTTTCCCATACACTCTATCCCTCACCCCCCCATTATGTCACAGACATGTTTCCCATACACTCTATCCCTCACCCCCCCATCGTGTCACAGATGTGTTTCCCATGCACTCTATCCCTCACCCCCCCATTGTGTCACAGACATGTTTCCCATACACTCTATCCCTCACCCCCCATCATGTCACAGACGTGTTTCCCGTACACTCTATCCCTCACCCCCCATCATGTCACAGACGTGTTTCCCATACACTCTGTCCCTCACCCCCCATCATGTCACAGACGTGTTTCCCATACACTCTATCCCTCACCCCCCCATCATGTCACAGACGTGTTTCCCATACACTCTATCCCTCACCCCCCCATCATGTCACAGACGTGTTTCCCATACACTCTATCCCTCACCCCCCCATCATGTCACAGACGTGTTTCCCATGCACTCTGTCCCTCACCCCCCCATCATTTCACAGACGTGTTTCCGATACACTCTATCCCTCACCCCCCCATCATGTCACAGACATGTTTCCCATGCACTCTGTCCCTCACCCCCCCATCATTTCACAGACGTGTTTCCGATACACTCTATCCCTCACCCCCCCATCGTGTCACAGACGTGTTTCCCATACACTCTATCCCTCACCCCCCCATCATGTCACAGACGTGTTTCCCATGCACTCTGTCCCTCACCCCCCCATCATGTCACAGACGTGTTTCCCATACACTCTATCCCTCACCCCCCCATCATGTCACAGACATGTTTCCCATACACTCTATCCCTCACCCCCCCATCATGTCACAGACGTGTTTCCCATGCACTCTGTCCCTCACCCCCCCATCATGTCACAGACGTGTTTCCCATACACTCTATCCCTCACCCCCCCATCGTGTCACAGACATGTTTCCCATGCACTCTGTCCCTCACCCCCCCCATCGTGTCACAGACGTGTTTCCCATGCACTCTGTCCCTCACCCCCCCATCGTGTCACAGACGTGTTTCCCGTACACTCTGTCCCTCACCCCCCCATCGTGTCACAGACATGTTTCCCATGCACTCTGTCCCTCACCCCCCCATCATGTCACAGATGTGTTTCCCATACACTCTATCCCTCACCCCCCCATCGTGTCACAGACGTGTTTCCCATACACTCTATCCCTCACCCGCCCATCGTGTCACAGACGTGTTTCCCATACACTCTATCCCTCACCCCCCCATCGTGTCACAGACGTGTTTCCCGTACACTCTGTCCCTCACCCCCCCATTGTGTCACAGAAGTGTTTCCCATGCACTCTGTCCCTCACCCCCCCATCATGTCACAGACGTGTTTCCCATACACTCTATCCCTCACCCCCCCATCATGTCACAGACGTGTTTCCCATACACTCTATCCCTCACCCCCCCATCGTGTCACAGACGTGTTTCCCGTACACTCTGTCCCTCACCCCCCCATTGTGTCACAGAAGTGTTTCCAATGCACTCTGTCCCTCACCCCCCATCATGTCACAGACGTGTTTCCCATGCACTCTATCCCTCACCCCCCCATCGTGTCACAGACGTGTTTCCCATACACTCTATCCCTCACCCCCCCATCGTGTCACAGACATGTTTCCCATACACTCTGTCCCTCACCCCCCCATCATGTCACAGAAGTGTTTCCCATGCACTCTGTCCCTCACCCCCCCCATCATGTCACAGAAGTGTTTCCCATACACTCTATCCCTCACCCCCCCATTATGTCACAGACATGTTTCCCATACACTCTATCCCTCACCCCCCCCATCGTGTCACAGATGTGTTTCCCATACACTCTATCCCACACCCCCCCATTGTGTCACAGACATGTTTCCCATACACTCTATCCCTCACCCCCCCATCGTGTCACAGACGTGTTTCCCGTACACTCTGTCCCTCACCCCCCCATTGTGTCACAGAAGTGTTTCCCATGCACTCTGTCCCTCACCCCCCATCATGTCACAGACGTGTTTCCCATGCACTCTATCCCTCACCCCCCCATCGTGTCACAGACGTGTATCCCACACTCTGTCCCTCACCCCCCTATCGTGTCACAGACATGTTTCCCATGCACTCTATCCCTCACCCCTATCATGTCACAGACGTGTTTCCCATACACTCTATCCCTCACCACCCCATCGTGTCACAGATGTGTTTCCCATACACTCTATCCCTCACCCCCCCATCGTGTCACAGACATGTTTCCCATACACTCTGTCCCTCACCCCCCCATCATGTCACAGAAGTGTTTCCCATGCACTCTGTCCCTCACCCCCCCATCATGTCACAGAAGTGTTTCCCATACACTCTATCCCTCACCCCCCCATTATGTCACAGACATGTTTCCCATACACTCTATCCCTCACCCCCCCATCGTGTCACAGATGTGTTTCCCATGCACTCTATCCCTCACCCCCCCATTGTGTCACAGACATGTTTCCCATACACTCTATCCCTCACCCCCCATCATGTCACAGACGTGTTTCCCGTACACTCTATCCCTCACCCCCCATCATGTCACAGACGTGTTTCCCATACACTCTGTCCCTCACCCCCCATCATGTCACAGACGTGTTTCCCATACACTCTATCCCTCACCCCCCCATCATGTCACAGACGTGTTTCCCATACACTCTATCCCTCACCCCCCCATCATGTCACAGACGTGTTTCCCATACACTCTATCCCTCACCCCCCCATCATGTCACAGACGTGTTTCCCATACACTCTATCCCTCACCCCCCCATCGTGTCACAGACGTGTTTCCCATACACTCTATCCCTCACCCCCCCATCGTGTCACAGACGTGTTTCCCGTACACTCTATCCCTCACCCCCCCCCATTGTGTCACAGACGTGTTTCCCGTACACTCTATCCCTCACCCCCCCATCGTGTCACAGACGTGTTTCCCATACACTCTATCCCTCACCCCCCCATCGTGTCACAGACGTGTTTCCCATACACTCTATCCCTCACCCCCCCATCGTGTCACAGACGTGTTTCCCGTACACTCTATCCCTCACCCCCCCCCATTGTGTCACAGACATGTTTCCCATGCACTCTATCCCTCACCCCCCCATCATGTCACAGACGTGTTTCCCATACACTCTATCCCTCACCCCCCCCCATTGTGTCACAGACATGTTTCCCATACAATCTATCCCTCACCCCCCATCATGTCACAGACGTGTTTCCCATACACTCTATCCCTCACCCCCCCATCATGTCACAGACGTGTTTCCCATACACTCTATCCCTCACCCCCCCATCGTGTCACAGACGTGTTTCCCATACACTCTATCCCTCACCCCCCCATCGTGTCACAGACGTGTTTCCCATACACTCTGTCCCTCACCCCCCCATCGTGTCACAGACGTGTTTCCCATACACTCTGTCCCTCACCCCCCCCATCGTGTCACAGACGTGTTTCCCATACACTCTGTCCCTCACCCCCCCATCGTGTCACAGACGTGTTTCCCATACACTCTATCCCTCACCCCCCCATCATGTCACAGACGTGTTTCCCATACACTCTATCCCTCACCCCCCCATCATGTCACAGACGTGTTTCCCATACACTCTATCCCTCACCCCCCCATCATGTCACAGAAGTGTTTCCCATACACTCTATCCCTCACCCCCCCCAATGGTGTCACAGACGTGTTTCCCATGCACTCTATCCCTCACCCCCCCATCATGTCACAGACATGTTTCCCATACACTCTGTCCCTCACCCCCCCATCATGTCACAGAAGTGTTTCCCATACACTCTATCCCTCACCCCCCCATCATGTCACAGAAGTGTTTCCCGTACACTCTATCCCTCACCCCACATCGTGTCACAGACGTGTTTCCCATGCACTCTGTCCCTCCCCCCCATCGTGTCACAGACGTGTTTCCCATACACTCTATCCCTCACCCCCCCATCGTGTCACAGACGTGTTTCCCATACACTCTATCCCTCACCCCCCCATCGTGTCACAGACATGTTTCCCATACACTCCATCCCTCACCCCCCATCGTGTCACAGACGTGTATCCCATACACTCTATCCCTCACCCCCCCATCGTGTCACAGACATGTTTCCCATACACTCTATCCCTCACCCCCCCATCGTGTCACAGACGTGTTTCCCATACACTCTATCCCTCACCCCCCCATCATGTCACAGACGTGTTTCCCATACACTCTATCCCTCACCCCCCCATCATGTCACAGAAGTGTTTCCCGTACACTCTATCCCTCACCCCCCCACATCGTGTCACAGACGTGTTTCCCATACACTCTATCCCTCACACCCCCATCATGTCACAGACGTGTTTCCCATACACTCTATCCCTCACCCCCCCATCGTGTCACAGACGTGTTTCCCATACACTCTATCCCTCACCCCCCCATCATGTCACAGACGTGTTTCCCATACACTCTATCCCTCAACCCCCATCATTTCACAGACGTGTTTCCCATACACTCTATCCCTCACCCCCCCATCGTTTCACAGACGTGTTTCCCATACACTCTATCCCTCACCCCCCATCATGTCACAGACGTGTTTCCCATACACTCTATCCCTCACCCCCCCATCGTGTCACAGACGTGTTTCCCATACACTCTGTCCCTCACCCCCCCCCATCGTGTCACAGAGGTGTTTCCCCTACACTCTATCCCTCACACCCCCATCATGTCACAGACGTGTTTCCCATACACTCTATCCCTCACCCCCCCATCATGTCACAGACGTGTTTCCCATACACTCTATCCCTCACCCCCCCATCGTGTCACAGACGTGTTTCCCATACACTCTATCCCTCACCCCCCCATCATGTCACAGACGTGTTTCCCATACACTCTATCCCTCACCCCCCCATTGTGTCACAGACATGTTTCCCATGCACTCTATCCCTCACCCCCCCATCATGTCACAGACGTGTTTCCCATACACTCTATCCCTCACCCCCCCATCATGTCACAGACGTGTTTCCCATACACTCTATCCCTCACCCCCCCATCATGTCACAGACGTGTTTCCCATACACTCTGTCCCTCACCCCCCCATCGTGTCACAGACGTGTTTCCCATACACTCTATCCCTCACCCCCCCATCATGTCACAGACGTGTTTCCCATACACTCTATCCCTCACCCCCCCATCGTGTCACAGACATGTTTCCCATACACTCTATCCCTCACCCCCCATCATGTCACAGACATGTTTCCCATACACTCTATCCCTCACCCCCCATCATGTCACAGACGTGTTTCCCATACACTCTGTCCCTCACCCCCCCATCGTGTCACAGACGTGTTTCCCATACACTCTATCCCTCACCCCCCCATCATGTCACAGACGTGTTTCCCATACACTCTATCCCTCACCCCCCCATCGTGTCACAGACATGTTTCCCATACACTCTATCCCTCACCCCCCCATCGTGTCACAGACATGTTTCCCATACACTCTATCCCTCACCCCCCATCATGTCACAGACATGTTTCCCATACACTCTATCCCTCACACCCCCATCATGTCACAGACGTGTTTCCCATACACTCTATCCCTCACCCCCCCATCGTGTCACAGACATGTTTCCCATACACTCTATCCCTCACCCCCCATCATGTCACAGACATGTTTCCCATACACTCTATCCCTCACCCCCCATCATGTCACAGATGTGTTTCCCATACACTCTATCCCTCACCCCCCCATCGTGTCACAGACGTGTTTCCCATACACTCTATCCCTCACCCCCCCATCATGTCACAGACGTGTTTCCCATACACTCTATCCCTCACCCCCCCCATTGTGTCACAGACGTGTTTCCCATACACTCTATCCCTCACCCCCCCATCATGTCACAGACGTGTTTCCCATGCACTCTGTCCCTCACCCCCCCATCATTTCACAGACGTGTTTCCGATACACTCTATCCCTCACCCCCCCATCATGTCACAGACATGTTTCCCATGCACTCTGTCCCTCACCCCCCCATCATTTCACAGACGTGTTTCCGATACACTCTATCCCTCACCCCCCCATCGTGTCACAGACGTGTTTCCCATACACTCTATCCCTCACCCCCCCATCATGTCACAGACGTGTTTCCCATGCACTCTGTCCCTCACCCCCCCATCATGTCACAGACGTGTTTCCCATACACTCTATCCCTCACCCCCCCATCATGTCACAGACATGTTTCCCATACACTCTATCCCTCACCCCCCCATCATGTCACAGACGTGTTTCCCATGCACTCTGTCCCTCACCCCCCCATCATGTCACAGACGTGTTTCCCATACACTCTATCCCTCACCCCCCCATCGTGTCACAGACATGTTTCCCATGCACTCTGTCCCTCACCCCCCCATCGTGTCACAGACGTGTTTCCCATGCACTCTGTCCCTCACCCCCCCATCGTGTCACAGACGTGTTTCCCGTACACTCTGTCCCTCACCCCCCCATCGTGTCACAGACATGTTTCCCATGCACTCTGTCCCTCACCCCCCCATCATGTCACAGATGTGTTTCCCATACACTCTATCCCTCACCCCCCCATCGTGTCACAGACGTGTTTCCCATACACTCTATCCCTCACCCGCCCATCGTGTCACAGACGTGTTTCCCATACACTCTGTCCCTCACCCCCCCATTGTGTCACAGAAGTGTTTCCCATGCACTCTGTCCCTCACCCCCCCATCATGTCACAGACGTGTTTCCCATACACTCTATCCCTCACCCCCCCATCATGTCACAGACGTGTTTCCCATACACTCTATCCCTCACCCCCCCATCGTGTCACAGACGTGTTTCCCGTACACTCTGTCCCTCACCCCCCCATTGTGTCACAGAAGTGTTTCCAATGCACTCTGTCCCTCACCCCCCATCATGTCACAGACGTGTTTCCCATGCACTCTATCCCTCACCCCCCCATCGTGTCACAGACGTGTTTCCCATACACTCTGTCCCTCACCCCCCTATCGTGTCACAGACATGTTTCCCATGCACTCTATCCCTCACCCCTATCATGTCACAGACGTGTTTCCCATACACTCTATCCCTCACCACCCCATCGTGTCACAGATGTGTTTCCCATACACTCTATCCCTCACCCCCCCATCGTGTCACAGACATGTTTCCCATACACTCTGTCCCTCACCCCCCCATCATGTCACAGAAGTGTTTCCCATGCACTCTGTCCCTCACCCCCCCATCATGTCACAGAAGTGTTTCCCATACACTCTATCCCTCACCCCCCCATTATGTCACAGACATGTTTCCCATACACTCTATCCCTCACCCCCCCATCGTGTCACAGATGTGTTTCCCATACACTCTATCCCTCACCCCCCCATTGTGTCACAGACATGTTTCCCATACACTCTATCCCTCACCCCCCATCATGTCACAGACGTGTTTCCCATACACTCTATCCCTCAACCCCCCATCATGTCACAGACGTGTTTCCCATACACTCTATCCCTCACCCCCCCATCGTGTCACAGATGTGTTTCCCATACACTCTATCCCTCACCCCCCCATCATGTCACAGACGTGTTTCCCATACACTCTATCCCTCACCCCCCCATCCTGTCACAGACGTGTTTCCCATACACTCTATCCCTCACCCCCCCATCGTGTCACAGACGTGTTTCCCATACACTCTATCCCTCACCCCCCTATCGTGTCACAGATGTGTTTCCCATACACTCTATCCCTCACCCCCCCATCATGTCACAGACGTGTTTCCCATACACTCTATCCCTCACCCCCCCATCATGTCACAGACGTGTTTCCCATACACTCTATCCCTCACCCCCCCATCATGTCACAGACGTGTTTCCCATACACTCTATCCCTCACCCCCCCATCGTGTCACAGACGTGTTTCCCATACACTCTATCCCTCACCCCCCCATCGTGTCACAGACGTGTTTCCCGTACACTCTATCCCTCACCCCCCCCCATTGTGTCACAGACGTGTTTCCCGTACACTCTATCCCTCACCCCCCCATCGTGTCACAGACGTGTTTCCCATACACTCTATCCCTCACCCCCCCATCGTGTCACAGATGTGTTTCCCATACACTCTATCCCTCACCCCCCCATCGTGTCACAGACGTGTTTCCCGTACACTCTATCCCTCACCCCCCCCCATTGTGTCACAGACATGTTTCCCATGCACTCTATCCCTCACCCCCCCATCATGTCACAGACGTGTTTCCCATACACTCTATCCCTCACCCCCCCCATTGTGTCACAGACATGTTTCCCATACACTCTATCCCTCACCCCCCATCATGTCACAGACGTGTTTCCCATACACTCTATCCCTCACCCCCCCATCATGTCACAGACGTGTTTCCCATACACTCTATCCCTCACCCCCCCATCGTGTCACAGACGTGTTTCCCATACACTCTATCCCTCACCCCCCCATCGTGTCACAGACGTGTTTCCCATACACTCTGTCCCTCACCCCCCCATCGTGTCACAGACGTGTTTCCCATACACTCTGTCCCTCACCCCCCCATCGTGTCACAGACGTGTTTCCCATGCACTCTGTCCCTCACCCCCCCATCGTGTCACAGACGTGTTTCCCATACACTCTATCCCTCACCCCCCCATCATGTCACAGACGTGTTTCCCATACACTCTATCCCTCACCCCCCCATCATGTCACAGACGTGTTTCCCATACACTCTATCCCTCACCCCCCCATCATGTCACAGAAGTGTTTCCCATACACTCTATCCCTCACCCCCCCCAATGGTGTCACAGACGTGTTTCCCATGCACTCTATCCCTCACCCCCCCATCATGTCACAGACATGTTTCCCATACACTCTGTCCCTCACCCCCCCATCATGTCACAGAAGTGTTTCCCATACACTCTATCCCTCACCCCCCCATCATGTCACAGAAGTGTTTCCCGTACACTCTATCCCTCACCCCACATCGTGTCACAGACGTGTTTCCCATGCACTCTGTCCCTCCCCCCCATCGTGTCACAGACGTGTTTCCCATACACTCTATCCCTCACCCCCCCATCGTGTCACAGACGTGTTTCCCATACACTCTATCCCTCACCCCCCCATCGTGTCACAGACATGTTTCCCATACACTCCATCCCTCACCCCCCATCGTGTCACAGACGTGTATCCCATACACTCTATCCCTCACCCCCCCATCGTGTCACAGACGTGTTTCCCATACACTCTATCCCTCACCCCCCCATCGTGTCACAGAAGTGTTTCCCATACACTCTATCCCTCACCCCCCCCAATGGTGTCACAGACGTGTTTCCCATGCACTCTATCCCTCACCCCCCCATCATGTCACAGACATGTTTCCCATACACTCTGTCCCTCACCCCCCCATCATGTCACAGAAGTGTTTCCCATACACTCTATCCCTCACCCCCCCCATCATGTCACAGAAGTGTTTCCCGTACACTCTATCCCTCACCCCACATTGTGTCACAGACGTGTTTCCCATGCACTCTGTCCCTCCCCCCCATCGTGTCACAGACGTGTTTCCCATACACTCTATCCCTCACCCCCCCATCGTGTCACAGACGTGTTTCCCATACACTCTATCCCTCACCCCCCCATCGTGTCACAGACATGTTTCCCATACACTCCATCCCTCACCCCCCATCGTGTCACAGACGTGTATCCCATACACTCTATCCCTCACCCCCCCATCGTGTCACAGACGTGTTTCCCATACACTCTATCCCTCACCCCCCCATCGTGTCACAGACGTGTTTCCCATACACTCTATCCCTCACCCCCCCAACATGTCACAGACGTGTTTCCCATACACTCTATCCCTCACCCCCCCCATCATGTCACAGAAGTGTTTCCCGTACACTCTATCCCTCACCCCCCCACATCGTGTCACAGACGTGTTTCCCATACACTCTATCCCTCACACCCCCATCATGTCACAGACGTGTTTCCCATACACTCTATCCCTCACCCCCCCATCGTGTCACAGACGTGTATCCCATACACTCTATCCCTCACCCCCCCATCATGTCACAGACGTGTTTCCCATACACTCTATCCCTCACCCCCCCATCATTTCACAGACGTGTTTCCCATACACTCTATCCCTCACCCCCCCATCGTTTCACAGACGTGTTTCCCATACACTCTATCCCTCACCCCCCCATCATTTCACAGACGTGTTTCCCATACACTCTATCCCTCACCCCCCCATCGTTTCACAGACGTGTTTCCCATGCACTCTATCCCTCACCCCCCCATCGTGTCACAGACGTGTTTCCCATACACTCTGTCCCTCACCCCCCCCCCATCGTGTCACAGAGGTGTTTCCCCTACACTCTATCCCTCACACCCCCATCATGTCACAGACGTGTTTCCCATACACTCTATCCCTCACCCCCCCATCATGTCACAGACGTGTTTCCCATACACTCTATCCCTCACCCCCCCATCGTGTCACAGACGTGTTTCCCATACACTCTATCCCTCACCCCCCCATCATGTCACAGACGTGTTTCCCATACACTCTATCCCTCACCCCCCCATTGTGTCACAGACATGTTTCCCATGCACTCTATCCCTCACCCCCCCATCATGTCACAGACGTGTTTCCCATACACTCTATCCCTCACCCCCCCATCATGTCACAGACGTGTTTCCCATACACTCTATCCCTCACACCCCCATCATGTCACAGACGTGTTTCCCATACACTCTATCCCTCACCCCCCATCATGTCACAGATGTGTTTCCCATACACTCTATCCCTCACCCCCCCATCGTGTCACAGACGTGTTTCCCATACACTCTATCCCTCACCCCCCCATCATGTCACAGACGTGTTTCCCATACACTCTATCCCTCACCCCCCCATTGTGTCACAGACGTGTTTCCCATACACTCTATCCCTCACCCCCCCATCATGTCACAGACGTGTTTCCCATGCACTCTGTCCCTCACCCCCCCATCATTTCACAGACGTGTTTCCGATACACTCTATCCCTCACCCCCCCCATCATGTCACAGACATGTTTCCCATGCACTCTGTCCCTCACCCCCCCATCATTTCACAGACGTGTTTCCGATACACTCTATCCCTCACCCCCCCATCATGTCACAGACATGTTTCCCATACACTCTATCCCTCACCCCCCCATCATGTCACAGACGTGTTTCCCATGCACTCTGTCCCTCACCCCCCCATCATGTCACAGACGTGTTTCCCATACACTCTATCCCTCACCCCCCCATCGTGTCACAGACATGTTTCCCATGCACTCTGTCCCTCACCCCCCCCATCGTGTCACAGACGTGTTTCCCATGCACTCTGTCCCTCACCCCCCCATCGTGTCACAGACGTGTTTCCCGTACACTCTGTCCCTCACCCCCCCATCGTGTCACAGACATGTTTCCCATGCACTCTGTCCCTCACCCCCCCATCATGTCACAGATGTGTTTCCCATACACTCTATCCCTCACCCCCCCATCGTGTCACAGACGTGTTTCCCATACACTCTATCCCTCACCCGCCCATCGTGTCACAGACGTGTTTCCCATACACTCTATCCCTCACCCCCCCATCGTGTCACAGACGTGTTTCCCGTACACTCTGTCCCTCACCCCCCCCATTGTGTCACAGAAGTGTTTCCCATGCACTCTGTCCCTCACCCCCCCATCATGTCACAGACGTGTTTCCCATACACTCTATCCCTCACCCCCCCATCATGTCACAGACGTGTTTCCCATACACTCTATCCCTCACCCCCCCATCGTGTCACAGACGTGTTTCCCGTACACTCTGTCCCTCACCCCCCCATTGTGTCACAGAAGTGTTTCCCATGCACTCTGTCCCTCACCCCCCATCATGTCACAGACGTGTTTCCCATGCACTCTATCCCTCACCCCCCCATCGTGTCACAGACGTGTTTCCCATACACTCTGTCCCTCACCCCCCTATCGTGTCACAGACATGTTTCCCATGCACTCTATCCCTCACCCCTATCATGTCACAGACGTGTTTCCCATACACTCTATCCCTCACCACCCCATCGTGTCACAGATGTGTTTCCCATACACTCTATCCCTCACCCCCCCATCGTGTCACAGACATGTTTCCCATACACTCTGTCCCTCACCCCCCCATCATGTCACAGAAGTGTTTCCCATGCACACTGTCCCTCACCCCCCCATCATGTCACAGACGTGTTTCCCATACACTCTATCCCTCACCCCCCCAACATGTCACAGACGTGTTTCCCATACACTCTATCCCTCACCCCCCCATCATGTCACAGACGTGTTTCCCATACACTCTATCCCTCACCCCCCCATCATGTCACAGACGTGTTTCCCGTACACTCTATCCCTCACCCCCCCATCGTGTCACAGACGTGTTTCCCATACACTCTATCCCTCACCCCCCCATCGTGTCACAGACGTGTTTCCCGTACACTCTATCCCTCACCCCCCCCCATTGTGTCACAGACGTGTTTCCCGTACACTCTATCCCTCACCCCCCCATCGTGTCACAGACGTGTTTCCCATACACTCTATCCCTCACCCCCCCATCGTGTCACAGACGTGTTTCCCATACACTCTATCCCTCACCCCCCCATCGTGTCACAGACGTGTTTCCCGTACACTCTATCCCTCACCCCCCCCATTGTGTCACAGACATGTTTCCCATGCACTCTATCCCTCACCCCCCCATCGTGTCACAGACGTGTTTCCCATACACTCTATCCCTCACCCCCCCCCATTGTGTCACAGACATGTTTCCCATACACTCTATCCCTCACCCCCCATCATGTCACAGACGTGTTTCCCATACACTCTATCCCTCACCCCCCCATCGTGTCACAGACGTGTTTCCCATACACTCTATCCCTCACCCCCCCATCGTGTCACAGACGTGTTTCCCATACACTCTATCCCTCACCCCCCCATCGTGTCACAGACGTGTTTCCCATACACTCTGTCCCTCACCCCCCCATCGTGTCACAGACGTGTTTCCCATACACTCTGTCCCTCACCCCCCCATCGTGTCACAGACGTGTTTCCCATACACTCTGTCCCTCACCCCCCCATCGTGTCACAGACGTGTTTCCCATACACTCTATCCCTCACCCCCCCATCGTGTCACAGACGTGTTTCCCATACACTCTATCCCTCACCCCCCCATCATGTCACAGACGTGTTTCCCATACACTCTATCCCTCACCCCCCCATCATGTCACAGACGTGTTTCCCATACACTCTATCCCTCACCCCCCCCATTGTGTCACAGACATGTTTCCCATACACTCTATCCCTCACCCCCCATCATGTCACAGACGTGTTTCCCATACACTCTATCCCTCACCCCCCCATCATGTCACAGACGTGTTTCCCATACACTCTATCCCTCACCCCCCCATCGTGTCACAGACGTGTTTCCCATACACTCTATCCCTCACCCCCCCCATCGTGTCACAGACGTGTTTCCCATACACTCTGTCCCTCACCCCCCCATCGTGTCACAGACGTGTTTCCCATACACTCTGTCCCTCACCCCCCCATCGTGTCACAGACGTGTTTCCCATGCACTCTGTCCCTCACCCCCCCATCGTGTCACAGACGTGTTTCCCATACACTCTATCCCTCACCCCCCCATCATGTCACAGACGTGTTTCCCATACACTCTATCCCTCACCCCCCCCATCATGTCACAGACGTGTTTCCCATACACTCTATCCCTCACCCCCCCATCATGTCACAGAAGTGTTTCCCATACACTCTATCCCTCACCCCCCCCAATGGTGTCACAGACGTGTTTCCCATGCACTCTATCCCTCACCCCCCCATCATGTCACAGACATGTTTCCCATACACTCTGTCCCTCACCCCCCCATCATGTCACAGAAGTGTTTCCCATACACTCTATCCCTCACCCCCCCATCATGTCACAGAAGTGTTTCCCGTACACTCTATCCCTCACCCCACATCGTGTCACAGACGTGTTTCCCATGCACTCTGTCCCTCCCCCCCATCGTGTCACAGACGTGTTTCCCATACACTCTATCCCTCACCCCCCCATCGTGTCACAGACGTGTTTCCCATACACTCTATCCCTCACCCCCCCATCGTGTCACAGACATGTTTCCCATACACTCCATCCCTCACCCCCCATCGTGTCACAGACGTGTATCCCATACACTCTATCCCTCACCCCCCCATCGTGTCACAGACGTGTTTCCCATACACTCTATCCCTCACCCCCCCAACATGTCACAGACGTGTTTCCCATACACTCTATCCCTCACCCCCCCCATCATGTCACAGAAGTGTTTCCCGTACACTCTATCCCTCACCCCCCCACATCGTGTCACAGACGTGTTTCCCATACACTCTATCCCTCACACCCCCATCATGTCACAGACGTGTTTCCCATACACTCTATCCCTCACCCCCCCATCGTGTCACAGACGTGTTTCCCATACACTCTATCCCTCACCCCCCCATCATGTCACAGACGTGTTTCCCATACACTCTATCCCTCACCCCCCCATCATTTCACAGACGTGTTTCCCATACACTCTATCCCTCACCCCCCCCATCGTTTCACAGACGTGTTTCCCATACACTCTATCCCTCACCCCCCCATCTTTTCACAGACGTGTTTCCCATACACTCTATCCCTCACCCCCCCATCGTTTCACAGACGTGTTTCCCATGCACTCTATCCCTCACCCCCCCATCGTGTCACAGACGTGTTTCCCATACACTCTGTCCCTCACCCCCCCCCATCGTGTCACAGAGGTGTTTCCCCTACACTCTATCCCTCACACCCCCATCATGTCACAGACGTGTTTCCCATACACTCTATCCCTCACCCCCCCATCATGTCACAGACGTGTTTCCCATACACTCTATCCCTCACCCCCCCCATCGTGTCACAGACGTGTTTCCCATACACTCTATCCCTCACCCCCCCATCATGTCACAGACGTGTTTCCCATACACTCTATCCCTCACCCCCCCATTGTGTCACAGACATGTTTCCCATGCACTCTATCCCTCACCCCCCCCATCATGTCACAGACGTGTTTCCCATACACTCTATCCCTCACCCCCCCATCATGTCACAGACGTGTTTCCCATACACTCTATCCCTCACACCCCCATCATGTCACAGACGTGTTTCCCATACACTCTATCCCTCACCCCCCATCATGTCACAGATGTGTTTCCCATACACTCTAACCCTCACCCCCCCATCGTGTCACAGACGTGTTTCCCATACACTCTATCCCTCACCCCCCCATCATGTCACAGACGTGTTTCCCATACACTCTATCCCTCACCCCCCCATTGTGTCACAGACGTGTTTCCCATACACTCTATCCCTCACCCCCCCATCATGTCACAGACGTGTTTCCCATGCACTCTGTCCCTCACCCCCCCCATCATTTCACAGACGTGTTTCCGATACACTCTATCCCTCACCCCCCCATCATGTCACAGACATGTTTCCCATGCACTCTGTCCCTCACCCCCCCATCATTTCACAGACGTGTTTCCGATACACTCTATCCCTCACCCCCCCATCATGTCACAGACATGTTTCCCATACACTCTATCCCTCACCCCCCCATCATGTCACAGACGTGTTTCCCATGCACTCTGTCCCTCACCCCCCATCATGTCACAGACGTGTTTCCCATACACTCTATCCCTCACCAACCCATCGTGTCACAGACATGTTTCCCATGCACTCTGTCCCTCACCCCCCCATCGTGTCACAGACGTGTTTCCCATGCACTCTGTCCCTCACCCCCCCCATCGTGTCACAGACGTGTTTCCCGTACACTCTGTCCCTCACCCCCCCATCGTGTCACAGACATGTTTCCCATGCACTCTGTCCCTCACCCCCCCATTGTGTCACAGAAGTGTTTCCCATGCACTCTGTCCCTCACCCCCCCATCATGTCACAGACGTGTTTCCCATACACTCTATCCCTCACCCCCCCATCATGTCACAGACGTGTTTCCCATACACTCTATCCCTCACCCCCCCATCGTGTCACAGACGTGTTTCCCGTACACTCTGTCCCTCACCCCCCCATTGTGTCACAGAAGTGTTTCCCATGCACTCTGTCCCTCACCCCCCATCATGTCACAGACGTGTTTCCCATGCACTCTATCCCTCACCCCCCCATCGTGTCACAGACGTGTTTCCCATACACTCTGTCCCTCACCCCCCTATCGTGTCACAGACATGTTTCCCATGCACTCTATCCCTCACCCCTATCATGTCACAGAAGTGTTTCCCATGCACTCTGTCCCTCACCCCCCCATCATGTCACAGACGTGTTTCCCATACACTCTATCCCTCACCCCCCCATCATGTCACAGACGTGTTTCCCATACACTCTATCCCTCACCCCCCCATCATGTCACAGACGTGTTTCCCATACACTCTATCCCTCACCCCCCCATCATGTCACAGACGTGTTTCCCGTACACTCTATCCCTCACCCCCCCATCGTGTCACAGACGTGTTTCCCATACACTCTATCCCTCACCCCCCCATCGTGTCACAGACGTGTTTCCCGTACACTCTATCCCTCACCCCCCCCCATTGTGTCACAGACGTGTTTCCCGTACACTCTATCCCTCACCCCCCCATCGTGTCACAGACGTGTTTCCCATACACTCTATCCCTCACCCCCCCATCGTGTCACAGACGTGTTTCCCATACACTCTATCCCTCACCCCCCCATCGTGTCACAGACGTGTTTCCCGTACACTCTATCCCTCACCCCCCCCATTGTGTCACAGACATGTTTCCCATGCACTCTATCCCTCACCCCCCCATCATGTCACAGACGTGTTTCCCATACACTCTATCCCTCACCCCCCCCCATTGTGTCACAGACATGTTTCCCATACACTCTATCCCTCACCCCCCATCATGTCACAGACGTGTTTCCCATACACTCTATCCCTCACCCCCCCATCGTGTCACAGACGTGTTTCCCATACACTCTGTCCCTCACCCCCCCCATCATGTCACAGACGTGTTTCCCATGCACTCTATCCCTCACCCCCCCATCGTGTCACAGACGTGTTTCCCATACACTCTATCCCTCACCCCCCCATCATGTCACAGACGTGTTTCCCATACACTCTGTCCCTCACCCCCCCCATCGTGTCACAGACGTGTTTCCCATACACTCTATCCCTCACCCCCCCATCATGTCACAGACGTGTTTCCCATACACTCTATCCCTCACCCCCCCATCATGTCACAGACGTGTTTCCCATACACTCTATCCCTCACCCCCCCATCATGTCACAGACGTGTTTCCCATACACTCTATCCCTCACCCCCCCATCATGTCACAGACGTGTTTCCCATACACTCTATCCCTCACCCCCCCATCATGTCACAGATGTGTTTCCCATACACTCTATCCCTCACCCCCCCATCATGTCACAGAAGTGTTTCCCATACACTCTATCCCTCACCCCCCCCAATGGTGTCACAGACGTGTTTCCCATGCACTCTATCCCTCACCCCCCCATCATGTCACAGACATGTTTCCCATACACTCTGTCCCTCACCCCCCCATCATGTCACAGAAGTGTTTCCCATACACTCTATCCCTCACCCCCCCATCATGTCACAGAAGTGTTTCCCGTACACTCTATCCCTCACCCCACATCGTGTCACAGACGTGTTTCCCATGCACTCTGTCCCTCCCCCCCATCGTGTCACAGACGTGTTTCCCATACACTCTATCCCTCACCCCCCCATCGTGTCACAGACGTGTTTCCCATACACTCTATCCCTCACCCCCCCATCGTGTCACAGACATGTTTCCTATACACTCCATCCCTCACCCCCCATCGTGTCACAGACGTGTATCCCATACACTCTATCCCTCACCCCCCCATCGTGTCACAGACGTGTTTCCCATACACTCTATCCCTCACCCCCCCATCGTGTCACAGACGTGTTTCCCATACACTCTATCCCTCACCCCCCCATCATGTCACAGACGTGTTTCCCATACACTCTATCCCTCACCCCCCCATCATGTCACAGAAGTGTTTCCCGTACACTCTATCCCTCACCCCCCCACATCGTGTCACAGACGTGTTTCCCATACACTCTATCCCTCACACCCACATCATGTCACAGACGTGTTTCCCATACACTCTATCCCTCACCCCCCCCATCGTGTCACAGACGTGTTTCCCATACACTCCATCCCTCACCCCCCCATCATGTCACAGACGTGTTTCCCATACACTCTATCCCTCACCCCCCCATCATTTCACAGACCTGTTTCCCATACACTCTATCCCTCACCCCCCCATCGTTTCACAGACGTGTTTCCCATACCCTCTATCCCTCACCCCCCCCATCGTTTCACAGACGTGTTTCCCATACACTCTATCCCTCACCCCCCATCATGTCACAGACGTGTTTCCCATACACTCTATCCCTCACCCCCCCATCGTGTCACAGACGTGTTTCCCATACACTCTGTCCCTCACCCCCCCCCATCGTGTCACAGAGGTGTTTCCCCTACACTCTATCCCTCACACCCCCATCATGTCACAGACGTGTTTCCCATACACTCTATCCCTCACCCCCCCATCCTGTCACAGACGTGTTTCCCATACACTCTATCCCTCACCCCCCCATCGTGTCACAGACGTGTTTCCCATACACTCTATCCCTCACCCCCCCATCATGTCACAGACGTGTTTCCCATACACTCTATCCCTCACCCCCCCATTGTGTCACAGACATGTTTCCCATGCACTCTATCCCTCACCCCCCCATCATGTCACAGACGTGTTTCCCATACACTCTATCCCTCACCCCCCCATCATGTCACAGACGTGTTTCCCATACACTCTATCCCTCACCCCCCCATCATGTCACAGACGTGTTTCCCATACACTCTGTCCCTCACCCCCCCATCGTGTCACAGACGTGTTTCCCATACACTCTATCCCTCACCCCCCCCATCATGTCACAGACGTGTTTCCCATACACTCTATCCCTCACCCCCCATCATGTCACAGACGTGTTTCCCATACACTCTATCCCTCAACCCCCATCATGTCACAGAAGTGTTTCCCGTACACTCTATCCCTCACCCCCCCACATTGTGTCACAGACGTGTTTCCCATACACTCTATCCCTCACCCCCCCATCGTGTCACAGACGTGTTTCCCATGCACTCTATCCCTCACCCCCCCCATCGTGTCACAGACGTGTTTCCCATGCACTCTATCCCTCACCCCCCCATCGTGTCACAGACGTGTTTCCCATACACTCTATCCCTCACCCCCATCATGTCACAGAGGTGTTTCCCATACACTCTATCCCTCACCCCCCCATCGTGTCACAGATGTGTTTCCCATACACTCTATCCCTCACCCCCCCATCGTGTCACAGACGTGTTTCCCATACACTCTATCCCTCACCCCCCCATCATGTCACAGACGTGTTTCCCATACACTCTATCCCTCACACCCCCATCATGTCACAGACGTGTTTCCCATACACTCTATCCCTCACCCCCCCATCATGTCACAGACATGTTTCCCATGCACTCTATCCCTCACACCCCCATCATGTCACAGACGTGTTTCCCATACACTCTATCCCTCACACCCCCATCATGTCACAGACGTGTTTCCCATACACTCTATCCCTCACACCCCCATCATGTCACAGACGTGTTTCCCATACACTCTATCCCTCACCCCCCCATCGTGTCACAGACATGTTTCTCATACACTCTATCCCTCACCCCCCCATCATGTCACAGACGTGTTTCCCATACACTCTATCCCTCACCCCCCCATCGTGTCACAGACATGTTTCCCGTACACTCTATCCCTCACCCCCCCATCGTGTCACAGACGTGTTTCCCATACACTCTATCCCTCACCCCCCCATCGTGTCACAGACGTGTTTCCCATACACTCTATCCCTCACCCCCCCCATCATGTCACAGACGTGTTTCCCATACACTCTATCCCTCACCCCCCCCATCATGTCACAGACGTGTTTCCCATACACTCTATCCCTCACCCCCCCATCGTGTCACAGACGTGTTTCCCATACACTCTATCCCTCACCCCCCCCATCATGTCACAGACGTGTTTACCATACACTCTATCCCTCACCCCCCCATCATGTCACAGATGTGTTTCCCATGCACTCTATCCCTCACCCCCCCATCATGTCACAGACGTGTTTCCCATGCACTCTATCCCTCACCCCCCCCATCATGTCACAGACGTGTTTCCCATCCACTCTATCCCTCACCCCCCCCATCATGTCACAGACGTGTTTCCCATGTGGTCTGTTCCTCACCCCCCCATCATGTCACAGACGTGTTTCCCGTACACTCTGTCCCTCACCCCCCCATCATGTCACAGACGTGTTTCCCATGCACTCTATCCCTCACCCCCCCATCGTGTCACAGACATGTTTCCCGTACACTCTATCCCTCACCCCCCCCATCATGTCACAGACGTGTTTCCCGTACACTCTATCCCTCACCCCCCCATCATGTCACAGACGTGTTTCCCGTACACTCTGTCCCTCACCCCCCCATCGTGTCACAGACATGTTTCCCGTACACTCTATCCCTCACCCCCCCATCATGTCACAGACGTGTTTCCCGTACACTCTGTCCCTCACCCCCCCATCATGTCACAGACGTGATTCCCATACACTCTATCCCTCACCCCCCCATCATGTCAGAGACGTGTTTCCCATACACTCTATCCCTCACCCCCCCATCGTGTCACAGACGTGTTTCCCATGCACTCTATCCCTCACCCCCCCCATCATGTCACAGACATGTTTCCCGTACACTCTATCCCTCACCCCCCCATCATGTCACAGACGTGTTTCCCGTACACTCTGTCCCTCACCCCCCCATCATGTCACAGACGTGTTTCCCATACACTCTATCCCTCACCCCCCCATCATGTCAGAGACGTGTTTCCCATACACTCTATCCCTCACCCCCCCATCGTGTCACAGACGTGTTTCCCATACACTCCATCCCTCACCCCCCCATCGTGTCACAGACGTGTTTCCCATGCACTCTATCCCTCACCCCTATCATGTCACAGACGTGTTTCCCATACACTCTATCCCTCACCCCCCCATCATGTCACAGACGTGTTTCCCATGCACTCTATCCCTCACCCCCCCATCGTGTCACAGACGTGTTTCCCATACACTCTATCCCTCACCCCCCCCATCATGTCACAGACGTGTTTCCCATGCACTCTATCCCTCACCCCCCCATCGTGTCACAGACGTGTTTCCCATGCACTCTATCCCTCACCCCCCCATCATTTCACAGACGTGTTTCCCATACACTCTATCCCTCACACCCCCGTCGTGTCACAGACGTGTTTCCCATGCACTCTATCCCTCACCCCCCCATCATGTCACAGACGTGTTTCCCATACACTCTATCCCTCACCCCCCCATCACGTCACAGACGTGTTTCCCATACACTCTATCCCTCACCCCCCCATCGTGTCACAGACGTGTTTCCCATACACTCTGTCCCTCACCCCTATCATGTCACAGATGTGTTTCCCATACACTCTATCCCTCACCCCCCCCACATCGTGTCACAGATGTGTTTCCCATACACTCTATCCCTCACCCCCCCATCATGTCACAGATGTGTTTCCCATACACTCTATCCCTCACCCCCCCATCATGTCACAGATGTGTTTCCCATACACTCTATCCCTCACCCCTATCATGTCACAGACGTGTTTCCCATACACTCTATCCCTCACCCCCCATCGTGTCACAGACGTGTTTCCCATACACTCTATCCCTCACCCCCCCATCGTGTCACAGACGTGTTTCCCGTACACTCTATCCCTCACCCCCCCATCGTGTCACAGACATGTTTCCCATACACTCTATCCCTCACCCCCCATCATGTCACAGAGGTGTTTCCCATACACTCTATCCCTCACCCCCCCATCATGTCACAGACATGTTTCCCATACACTCTATCCCTCACCCCCCCATCGTGTCACAGACGTGTTTCCCATACACTCTATCCCTCACCCCCCCCATCATGTCACAGACGTGTTTCCCGTACACTCTATCCCTCACCCCCCCCCCACATCGTGTCACAGACGTGTTTCCCGTACACTCTATCCCTCACCCCCCCATCATGTCACAGACATGTTTCCCATACACTCTATCCCTCACCCCCCCCCACATCGTGTCACAGACATGTTTCCCATACACTCTATCCCTCACCCCCCCATCATGTCACAGACGTGTTTCCCATACACTCTATCCCTCACCCCCCCATCGTGTCACAGACGTGTTTCCCATACACTCTATCCCTCACCCCCCCATCGTGTCACAGACCTGTTTCCCATACACTCTATCCCTCACCCCCCCATCGTGTCACAGACATGTTTCCCATACACTCTATCCCTCACCCCCCCATCATGTCACAGACGTGTTTCCCATACACTCTATCCCTCACCCCCCATCATGTCACAGACGTGTTTCCCATACACTCTATCCCTCACCCCCCCCCACATCGTGTCACAGACGTGTTTCCCGTACACTCTATCCCTCACCCCCCCATCATGTCACAGACATGTTTCCCATACACTCTATCCCTCACCCCCCCATCGTGTCACAGACGTGTTTCCCATACACTCTATCCCTCACCCCCCCATCGTGTCACAGACGTGTTTCCCATACACTCTATCCCTCACCCCCTATCATGTCACAGACATGTTTCCCATACACTCTATCCCTCACCCCCCCATCATGTCACAGACGTGTTTCCCATACACTCTATCCCTCACCCCCCCATCATGTCACAGACGTGTTTCCCATGCACTCTGTCCCTCACCCCCCCATCGTGTCACAGACATGTTTCCCATACACTCTGTCCCTCACCCCCCCATCGTGTCACAGACGTGTTTCCCATACACTCTATCCCTCACCCCCCCATCGTGTCACAGACATGTTTCCCATACACTCTATCCCTCACCCCCCATCATGTCACAGAGGTGTTTCCCATACACTCTATCCCTCACCCCCCATCATGTCACAGACGTGTTTCCCGTACACTCTATCCCTCACCCCCCCCCACATCGTGTCACAGACGTGTTTCCCGTACACTCTATCCCTCACCCCCCCCATCATGTCACAGACGTGTTTCCCATACACTCTATCCCTCACCCCCCCATCATGTCACAGACATGTTTCCCATACACTCTATCCCTCACCCCCCCCACATCGTGTCACAGACGTGTTTCCCATACACTCTGTCCCTCACCCCCCCATCGTGTCACAGACGTGTTTCCCATGCACTCTATCCCTCACCCCCCCATCATGTCACAGACGTGTTTCCCATGCACTCTATCCCTCACCCCCCCATCATGTCACAGACGTGTTTCCCATACACTCTATCCCTCACCCCCCCATCGTGTCACAGAGGTGTTTCCCATGCACTCTATCCCTCACCCCCCCATCGTGTCACAGACGTGTTTCCCATGCACTCTATCCCTCACCCCCCCATCGTGTCACAGACGTGTTTCCCATACACTCTATCCCTCACCCCCCCATCGTGTCACAGACGTGTTTCCCATACACTCTATCCCTCACCCCCCCATCATGTCACAGACGTGTTTCCCATACACTCTATCCCTCACCCCCCCATCATGTCACAGACGTGTTTCCCGTACACTCTATCCCTCCCCCCCACGTTGTGTCACAGACGTGTTTCCCGTACACTCTATCCCTCACCCCCCCATCGTGTCACAGACGTGTTTCCCGTACACTCTATCCCTCTCCCCCACATGGTGTCACCGACGTGTTTCCCATGTGGTCTGTTCCTCACCCCCCCTATCATGTCACAGACGTGTTTCCCATGTGGTCTGTTCCTCACCCCCCCATCATGTCACAGACGTGTTTCCCGTACACTCTGTCCCTCACCCCCCATCGTGTCACAGACGTGTTTCCCATGCACTCTATCCCTCACCCCCCCACATCGTGTCACAGACGTGTTTCCCATACACTCTATCCCTCACCCCCCCACATCGTGTCACAGACGTGTTTCCCATACACTCTATCCCTCACCTCCCCCCATCATGTCACAGACGTGTTTCCCATGCACTCTATCCCTCCCCCCCATCATGTCACAGACGTGTTTCCCGTACACTCTATCCCTCACCCCCCCATCATGTCACAGACGTGTTTCCCATGCACTCTATCCCTCACCCCCCCATCGTGTCACAGACATGTTTCCCATACACTCTATCCCTCACCCCCCCATCGTGTCACAGACGTGTTTCCCATACACTCTATCCCTCACCCCCGCATCATGTCACAGAAGTGTTTCCCATGCACTCTATCCCTCACCCCCCCCATCATGTCACAGACGTGTTTCCCATGCACTCTATCCCTCACCCCCCCATCGTGTCACAGACATGTTTCCCATGCACTCTATCCCTCACCCCCCCATCGTGTCACAGACGTGTTTCCCATACACTCTATCCCTCACCCCCATCATGTCACAGAGGTGTTTCCCATACACTCTATCCCTCACACCCCCATCATGTCACAGACGTGTTTCCCATACACTCTATCCCTCACACCCCCATCATGTCACAGACGTGTTTCCCATGCACTCTATCCCTCACCCCCCCATCGTGTCACAGACGTGTTTCCCATGCACTCTATCCCTCACCCCCCCATCGTGTCACAGACGTGTTTCCCATGCACTCTATCCCTCACCCCCCCATCGTGTCACAGACGTGTTTCCCATACACTCTATCCCTCACCCCCATCATGTCACAGAGGTGTTTCCCATACACTCTATCCCTCACACCCCCATCGTGTCACAGACATGTTTCCCATACACTCTATCCCTCACCCCCATCATGTCACAGAGGTGTTTCCCATACACTCTATCCCTCACCCCCCCATCGTGTCACAGACGTGTTTCCCATGCACTCTATCCCTCACCCCCCCATCGTGTCACAGACGTGTTTCCCATGCACTCTATCCCTCACCCCCCCATCGTGTCACAGACGTGTTTCCCATACACTCTATCCCTCACCCCCATCATGTCACAGAGGTGTTTCCCATACACTCTATCCCTCACCCCCCCATCGTGTCACAGACGTGTTTCCCATGCACTCTATCCCTCACCCCCCCATCGTGTCACAGACGTGTTTCCCATGCACTCTATCCCTCACCCCCCCATCGTGTCACAGACGTGTTTCCCATACACTCTATCCCTCACCCCCCCATCATGTCACAGACGTGTTTCCCATACACTCTATCCCTCACCCCCCCATCGTGTCACAGACATGTTTCCCGTACACTCTATCCTTCACCCCCATCATGTCACAGAGGTGTTTCCCATACACTCTATCCCTCACACCCCCATCATGTCACAGACGTGTTTCCCATACACTCTATCCCTCACACCCCCATCATGTCACAGACGTGTTTCCCATACACTCTATCCCTCACACCCCCATCATGTCACAGACGTGTTTCCCATACACTCTATCCCTCACCCCCCCATCATGTCACAGACATGTTTCCCGTACACTCTATCCCTCACCCCCCCATCATGTCACAGACGTGTTTCCCATACACTCTATCCCTCACCCCCCCATCATGTCACAGACGTGTTTCCCATACACTCTATCCCTCACCCCCCCATCGTGTCACAGACGTGTTTCCCATACACTCTATCCCTCACCCCCCCATCATGTCACAGACGTGTTTCCCATACACTCTATCCCTCACCCCCCCCATCATGTCACAGACGTGTTTCCCATGCACTCTATCCCTCACCCCCCCATCATGTCACAGACGTGTTTCCCATCCACTCTATCCCTCACCCCCCCCCCATCATGTCACAGACGTGTTTCCCATGTGGTCTGTTCCTCACCCCCCCATCATGTCACAGACGTGTTTCCCGTACACTCTGTCCCTCACCCCCCCATCATGTCACAGACGTGTTTCCCATGCACTCTATCCCTCACCCCCCCATCGTGTCACAGACATGTTTCCCGTACACTCTATCCCTCACCCCCCATCATGTCACAGACGTGTTTCCCGTACACTCTATCCCTCACCCCCCCATCATGTCACAGACGTGTTTCCCGTACACTCTGTCCCTCACCCCCCCCATCGTGTCACAGACATGTTTCCCGTACACTCTATCCCTCACCCCCCCATCATGTCACAGACGTGTTTCCCGTACACTCTATCCCTCACCCCCCCCATCATGTCACAGACGTGTTTCCCATACACTCTATCCCTCACCCCCCCATCATGTCAGAGACGTGTTTCCCATACACTCTATCCCTCACCCCCCCATCGTGTCACAGACATGTTTCCCATGCACTCTATCCCTCACCCCCCCCCCATCATGTCACAGACATGTTTCCCGTACACTCTATCCCTCACCCCCCAATCATGTCACAGACGTGTTTCCCGTACACTCTGTCCCTCACCCCCCCATCATGTCACAGACGTGTTTCCCATACACTCTATCCCTCACCCCCCCATCATGTCAGAGACGTGTTTCCCATACACTCTATCCCTCACCCCCCCATCGTGTCACAGACGTGTTTCCCATACACTCCATCCCTCACCCCCCCATCGTGTCACAGACGTGTTTCCCATGCACTCTATCCCTCACCCCTATCATGTCACAGACGTGTTTCCCATACACTCTATCCCTCACCCCCCCATCATGTCACAGACGTGTTTCCCATGCACTCTATCCCTCACCCCCCCATCGTGTCACAGACGTGTTTCCCATGCACTCTATCCCTCACCCCCCCATCATTTCACAGACGTGTTTCCCATACACTCTATCCCTCACACCCCCATCGTGTCACAGACGTGTTTCCCATGCACTCTATCCCTCACCCCCCCATCATGTCACAGACGTGTTTCCCATACACTCTATCCCTCACCCCCCCATCATGTCACAGACGTGTTTCCCATACACTCTATCCCTCACCCCCCCATCGTGTCACAGACGTGTTTCCCATACACTCTGTCCCTCACCCCTATCATGTCACAGACGTGTTTCCCATACACTCTATCCCTCACCCCCCCCCACATCGTGTCACAGACGTGTTTCCCATACACTCTATCCCTCACCCCCCCATCGTGTCACAGACGTGTTTCCCGTACACTCTATCCCTCACCCCCCCATCGTGTCACAGACATGTTTCCCATACACTCTATCCCTCACCCCCCCATCGTGTCACAGACATGTTTCCCATACACTCTATCCCTCACCCCCCCATCGTGTCACAGACATGTTTCCCATACACTCTATCCCTCACCCCCCCATCGTGTCACAGACGTGTTTCCCATACACTCTATCCCTCACCCCCCCCCACATCGTGTCACAGACGTGTTTCCCGTACACTCTATCCCTCACCCCCCCATCATGTCACAGACGTGTTTCCCATACACTCTATCCCTCACCCCCCCATCATGTCACAGACGTGTTTCCCATGCACTCTGTCCCTCACCCCCCCATCGTGTCACAGACATGTTTCCCATACACTCTGTCCCTCACCCCCCCATCGTGTCACAGACGTGTTTCCCATACACTCTATCCCTCACCCCCCCATCGTGTCACAGACATGTTTCCCATACACTCTATCCCTCACCCCCCATCATGTCACAGAGGTGTTTCCCATACACTCTATCCCTCACCCCCCATCATGTCACAGACGTGTTTCCCGTACACTCTATCCCTCACCCCCCCCCACATCGTGTCACAGACGTGTTTTCCGTACACTCTATCCCTCACCCCCCCATCATGTCACAGACGTGTTTCCCATACACTCTATCCCTCACCCCCCCATCATGTCACAGACATGTTTCCCATACACTCTATCCCTCACCCCCCCACATCGTGTCACAGACGTGTTTCCCATACACTCTATCCCTCACCCCCCCTATCATGTCACAGACATGTTTCCCATACACTCTATCCCTCACCCCCCCATCGTGTCACAGACATGTTTCCCATACACTCTATCCCTCACCCCCCCATCGTGTCACAGACATGTTTCCCATACACTCTATCCCTCACCCCCCCATCGTGTCACAGACGTGTTTCCCATACACTCTGTCCCTCACCCCCCATCATGTCACAGACATGTTTCCCATACACTCTATCCCTCACCCCTATCATGTCACAGACGTGTTTCCCATACACTCTATCCCTCACCCCCCCATCGTGTCACAGACATGTTTCCCATACTCTCTATCCCTCACCCCCCCATCGTGTCACAGACGTGTTTCCCATACACTCTATCCCTCACCCCCCCATCATGTCACAGACATGTTTCCCATACACTCTATCCCTCACCCCCCCCCCACATCGTGTCACAGACGTGTTTCCCATACACTCTATCCCTCACCCCCCCATCATGTCACAGACATGTTTCCCATACACTCTATCCCTCACCCCCCCATCGTGTCACAGACATGTTTCCCATACACTCTATGCCTAACCCCCCCATTGTTTCACAGACGTGTTTCCCATACACTCTATCCCTCACCCCTATCATGTCACAGACGTGTTTCCCATACACTCTATCCCTCACCCCCCCATCATGTCACAGACGTGTTTCCCATACACTCTATCCCTCACCCCTATCATGTCACAGACATGTTTCCCATACTCTCTATCCCTCACCCCCCCATCGTGTCACAGACGTGTTTCCCATACACTCTATCCCTCACCCCCCCATCGTGTCACAGACATGTTTCCCATACACTCTATCCCTCACCCCCCCATCGTGTCACAGACATGTTTCCCATACACTCTATCCCTCACCCCCCCATCGTGTCACAGACGTGTTTCCCATACACTCTATCCCTCAACCCTATCATGTCACAGACGTGTTTCCCATACACTCTATCCCTCACCCCCCCATCGTGTCACAGACATGTTTCCCATACTCTCTATCCCTCACCCCCCCATCGTGTCACAGACGTGTTTCCCATACACTCTATCCCTCACCCCCCCATCATGTCACAGACATGTTTCCCATACACTCTATCCCTCACCCCCCCCCACATCGTGTCACAGACGTGTTTCCCATACACTCTATCCCTCACCCCCCCATCATGTCACAGACATGTTTCCCATACACTCTATCCCTCACCCCCCCCATCGTGTCACAGACATGTTTCCCATACACTCTATGCCTAACCCCCCCATTGTTTCACAGACGTGTTTCCCATACACTCTATCCCTCACCCCTATCATGTCACAGACGTGTTTCCCATACACTCTATCCCTCACCCCCCCATCATGTCACAGACGTGTTTCCCATACACTCTATCCCTCACCCCTATCATGTCACAGACGTGTTTCCCATACACTCTATCCCTCACCCCTATCATGTCACAGACGTGTTTCCCATACACTCTATCCCTCACCCCCCCATCATGTCACAGACATGTTTCCCATACACTCTATCCCTCACCCCCCCATCGTGTCACAGACATGTTTCCCATACACTCTATCCCTCACCCCCCATCGTGTCACAGACATGTTTCCCATACACTCTATCCCTCACCCCTATCATGTCACAGACGTGTTTCCCATACACTCTATCCCTCACCCCCCCATCATGTCACAGACGTGTTTCCCATACACTCTATCCCTCAACCCTATCATGTCACAGACGTGTTTCCCATACACTCTATCCCTCAACCCTATCATGTCACAGACGTGTTTCCCATACACTCTATCCCTCACCCCCCCATCGTGTCACAGACATGTTTCCCATACTCTCTATCCCTCACCCCCCCATCGTGTCACAGACGTGTTTCCCATACACTCTATCCCTCACCCCCCCATCATGTCACAGACATGTTTCCCATACACTCTATCCCTCACCCCCCCCCACATCGTGTCACAGACGTGTTTCCGATACACTCTATCCCTCACCCCCCCATCATGTCACAGACGTGTTTCCCATACACTCTATCCCTCACCCCCCCATCATGTCACAGACGTGTTTCCCATACACTCTGTCCCTCACCCCCCCATCATGTCACAGACGTGTTTCCCATGCACTCTATCCCTCACACCCCCATCATGTCACAGACGTGTTTCCCATACACTCTATCCCTCACCCCCCCATCATGTCACAGACGTGTTTCCCATACACTCTGTCCCTCACCCCCCCATCATGTCACAGACGTGTTTCCCATACACTCTGTCCCTCACCCCCCCATCATGTCACAGATGTGTTTCCCATGCACTCTATCCCTCACACCCCCATCGTGTCACAGACGTGTTTCCCATACACTCTATCCCTCACCCCCCCATCATGTCACAGACGTGTTTCCCATACACTCTATCCCTCACCCCGCCATCATGTCACAGACGTGTTTCCCATGCACTCTATCCCTCACACCCCCATCATGTCACAGACGTGTTTCCCATACACTCTGTCCCTCACCCCCCCATCATGTCACAGACGTGTTTCCCATACACTCTATCCCTCACCCCCCCATCATGTCACAGACGTGTTTCCCATACACTCTATCCCTCACCCCCCCATCATGTCACAGACATGTTTCCCATACACTCTATCCCTCACCCCCCCATCGTGTCACAGACATGTTTCCCATACACTCTATCCCTAACCCCCCCATTGTTTCACAGACGTGTTTCCCATACACTCTATCCCTCACCCCTATCATGTCACAGACGTGTTTCCCATACACTCTATCCCTCACCCCTATCATGTCACAGACGTGTTTCCCATACACTCTATCCCTCACCCCTATCATGTCACAGACGTGTTTCCCATACACTCTATCCCTCACCCCCCCATCATGTCACAGACATGTTTCCCATACACTCTATCCCTCACCCCCCCCATCGTGTCACAGACATGTTTCCCATACACTCTATCCCTCACCCCCCCATCGTGTCACAGACATGTTTCCCATACACTCTATCCCTCACCCCTATCATGTCACAGACGTGTTTCCCATACACTCTATCCCTCACCCCCCCATCATGTCACAGACGTGTTTCCCATACACTCTATCCCTCACCCCCCCATCTTGTCACAGACGTGTTTCCCATACACTCTATCCCTCACCCCCCCATCATGTCACAGACATGTTTCCCATACACTCTATCCCTCACCCCCCCATCATGTCACAGACGTGTTTCCCATGCACTCTATCCCTCACCCCCCCATCGTGTCACAGAGGTGTTTCCCATACACTCTATCCCTCACCCCCCCATCATGTCACAGACGTGTTTCCCGTACACTCTATCCCTCACCCCCCCATCGTGTCACAGACATGTTTCCCATACACTCTATCCCTCACCCCTATCATGTCACAGATGTGTTTCCCATGTGGTCTGTTCCTCACCCCCCCATCATGTCACAGACGTGTTTCCCATGCACTCTATCCCTCACCCCCCCCCATCGTGTCACAGACGTGTTTCCCGTACACTCTATCCCTCACCCCTATCATGTCACAGATGTGTTTCCCATGTGATCTGTTCCTCACCCCCCATCATGTCACAGACATGTTTCCCGTACACTCTATCCCTCACCCCCCATCGTGTCACAGACGTGTTTCCCATCACTCTGTCCCTCACCCCCCCATCATGTCACAGACATGTTTCCCATACACTCTATCCCTCACCCCCCCATCATGTCACAGACGTGTTTCCCGTACACTCTATCCCTCACCCCCCCACATTGTGTCACAGACGTGTTTCCCATACACTCTGTCCCTCACCCCCCCATCATGTCACAGAAGTGTTTCCCGTACACTCTATCCCTCACCCCCCCATCGTGTCACAGACGTGTTTCCCATGCACTCTATCCCTCACCCCCCCATCATGTCACAGAGGTGTTTCCCATGCACCCTATCCCTCACCCCCCCATCGTGTCACAGACGTGTTTCCCATGCACTCTATCCCTCACCCCCCCCATCGTGTCACAGACGTGTTTCCCATGCACTCTGTCCCTCACCCCCCCATCGTGTCACAGACGTGTTTCCCATGCACTCTGTCCCTCACCCCCACATCGTGTCACAGACGTGTTTCCCGTACACTCTATCCCTCACCCCTATCATGTCACAGACGTGTTTCCCATACACTCTATCCCTCACCCCCCCATCGTGTCACAGACATGTTTCCCATACACTCTATCCCTCACCCCCCCCATCGTGTCACAGACGTGTTTCCCATGCACTCTGTCCCTCACCCCCCCACATCGTGTCACAGACGTGTTTCCCGTACACTCTATCCCTCACCCCTATCATGTCACAGACGTGTTTCCCATACACTCTGTCCCTCACCCCCCCCATCGTGTCACAGACGTGTTTCCCATACACTCTATCCCTCACCCCCCCATCATGTCACAGACATGTTTCCCATACACTCTATCCCTCACCCCCCCCACATCGTGTCACAGACGTGTTTCCCATACACTCTATCCCTCACCCCCCCATCATGTCACAGACATGTTTCCCATACACTCTATCCCTCACCCCCCCATCGTGTCACAGACATGTTTCCCATACACTCTATCCCTAACCCCCCCATTGTTTCACAGACGTGTTTCCCATACACTCTATCCCTCACCCCTATCATGTCACAGACGTGTTTCCCATACACTCTTTCCCTCACCCCCCCATCATGTCACAGACGTGTTTCCCATACACTCTATCCCTCACCCCTATCATGTCACAGACGTGTTTCCCATACACTCTATCCCTCACCCCTATCATGTCACAGACGTGTTTCCCATACACTCTATCCCTCACCCCCCCCATCATGTCACAGACATGTTTCCCATACACTCTATCCCTCACCCCTCCATCGTGTCACAGACATGTTTCCCATACACTCTATCCCTCACCCCCCCATCGTGTCACAGACATGTTACCCATACACTCTATCCCTCACCCCTATCATGTCACAGACGTGTTTCCCATACACTCTATCCCTCACCCCCCCATCATGTCACAGACGTGTTTCCCATACACTCTATCCCTCACCCCCCCATCATGTCACAGACGTGTTTCCCGTACACTCTATCCCTCCCCCCCACATTGTGTCACAGACGTGTTTCCCGTACACTCTATCCCTCCCCCCCACATTGTGTCACAGAAGTGTTTCCCGTGTGGTCTGTTCCTCACCCCCCCATCATGTCACAGACATGTTTCCCGTACACTCTATCCCTCACCCCTATCATGTCACAGACGTGTTTCCCATACACTCTGTCCCTCACCCCCCCATCGTGTCACAGACGTGTTTCCCATGCACTCTGTCCCTCACCCCCCCATCATGTCACAGATGTGTTTCCCATACACTCTATCCCTCACCCCTTCCCATCGTGTCACAGACGTGTTTCCCATGCACTCTATCCCTCACCTCCCCCCATCATGTCACAGACGTGTTTCCCATACACTCTATCCCTCACCCCCATCATGTCAGAGACGTGTTTCCCATACACTCTATCCCTCACACCCCCATCATGTCAGAGACGTGTTTCCCATACACTCTGTCCCTCACCCCCCCATCATGTCACAGACGTGTTTCCCATACACTCTGTCCCTCACCCCCCCATCGTGTCACAGACGTGTTTCCCATACACTCTGTCCCTCACCCCCCCATCATGTCACAGACGTGTTTCCCATACACTCTATCCCTCACCCCCCCATCGTGTCACAGATGTGTTTCCCATGCACTCTATCCCTCACCCCCCCATCGTGTCACAGACGTGTTTCCCATTCACTCTATCCCTCACCCCCCCATCGTGTCACAGACGTGTTTCCCATACACTCTATCCCTCACCCCCCCATCGTGTCACAGACGTGTTTACCATACACTCTATCCCTCACCCCCCCCATCATGTCACAGACGTGTTTACCATACACTCTATCCCTCACCCCCCCATCATGTCACAGACGTGTTTCCCGTACACTCTATCCCTCCCCCCCACGTTGTGTCACAGACGTGTTTCCCGTACACTCTATCCCTCACCCCCCCATCGTGTCACAGACGTGTTTCCCGTACACTCTATCCCTCTCCCCCACATGGTGTCACAGACGTGTTTCCCATGTGGTCTGTTCCTCACCCCTCCTATCATGTCACAGACGTGTTTCCCATGTGGTCTGTTCCTCACCCCCCCCATCATGTCACAGACGTGTTTCCCGTACACTCTGTCCCTCACCCCCCATCGTGTCACAGACGTGTTTCCCATGCACTCTATCCCTCACCCCCCCATCGTGTCACAGACGTGTTTCCCATGCACTCTATCCCTCACCCCCCACATCGTGTCACAGACGTGTTTCCCATGCACTCTATCCCTCACCTCCCCCCATCATGTCACAGACGTGTTTCCCATGCAGTCTATCCCTCCCCCCCATCATGTCACAGACGTGTTTCCCGTACACTCTATCCCTCACCCCCCCATCATGTCACAGACGTGTTTCCCATGCACTCTATCCCTCACCCCCCCATCGTGTCACAGACATGTTTCCCATACACTCTATCCCTCACCCCCCCATCGTGTCACAGACGTGTTTCCCATACACTCTATCCCTCACCCCCCCATCATGTCACAGAAGTGTTTCCCATACACTCTGTCCCTCACCCCCCCATCGTGTCACAGACGTGTTTCCCATACACTCTATCCCTCACCCCCCCATCATGTCACAGACATGTTTCCCGTACACTCTATCCCTCACCCCCCCACATCGTGTCACAGACATGTTTCCCATGCACTCTATCCCTCACCCCCCCATCGTGTCACAGACATGTTTCCCATACACTCTATCCCTAACCCCCCCATTGTTTCACAGACGTGTTTCCCATACACTCTATCCCTCACCCCTATCATGTCACAGACGTGTTTCCCATACACTCTTTCCCTCACCCCCCCATCATGTCACAGACGTGTTTCCCATACACTCTATCCCTCACCCCTATCATGTCACAGACGTGTTTCCCATACACTCTATCCCTCACCCCTATCATGTCACAGACGTGTTTCCCATACACTCTATCCCTCACCCCCCCATCATGTCACAGACATGTTTCCCATACACTCTATCCCTCACCCCTCCATCGTGTCACAGACATGTTTCCCATACACTCTATCCCTCACCCCCCCATCGTGTCACAGACATGTTACCCATACACTCTATCCCTCACCCCTATCATGTCACAGACGTGTTTCCCATACACTCTATCCCTCACCCCCCCATCATGTCACAGACGTGTTTCCCATACACTCTATCCCTCACCCCCCCATCATGTCACAGACGTGTTTCCCGTACACTCTATCCCTCCCCCCCACATTGTGTCACAGACGTGTTTCCCGTACACTCTATCCCTCCCCCCCACATTGTGTCACAGAAGTGTTTCCCGTGTGGTCTGTTCCTCACCCCCCCATCATGTCACAGACATGTTTCCCGTACACTCTATCCCTCACCCCTATCATGTCACAGACGTGTTTCCCATACACTCTGTCCCTCACCCCCCCATCGTGTCACAGACGTGTTTCCCATGCACTCTGTCCCTCACCCCCCCATCATGTCACAGATGTGTTTCCCATACACTCTATCCCTCACCCCTTCCCATCGTGTCACAGACGTGTTTCCCATGCACTCTATCCCTCACCTCCCCCCATCATGTCACAGACGTGTTTCCCATACACTCTATCCCTCACCCCCATCATGTCAGAGACGTGTTTTCCCATACACTCTATCCCTCACACCCCCATCATGTCAGAGACGTGTTTCCCATACACTCTGTCCCTCACCCCCCCCATCATGTCACAGACGTGTTTCCCATACACTCTGTCCCTCACCCCCCCCATCGTGTCACAGACGTGTTTCCCATACACTCTGTCCCTCACCCCCCCATCATGTCACAGACGTGTTTCCCATACACTCTATCCCTCACCCCCCCATCGTGTCACAGATGTGTTTCCCATGCACTCTATCCCTCACCCCCCCATCGTGTCACAGACGTGTTTCCCATGCACTCTATCCCTCACCCCCCCATCGTGTCACAGACGTGTTTCCCATACACTCTATCCCTCACCCCCCCCATCGTGTCACAGATGTGTTTACCATACACTCTATCCCTCACCCCCCCCATCATGTCACAGACGTGTTTACCATACACTCTATCCCTCACCCCCCCATCATGTCACAGACGTGTTTCCCGTACACTCTATCCCTCCCCCCCACGTTGTGTCACAGACGTGTTTCCCGTACACTCTATCCCTCACCCCCCCATCGTGTCACAGACGTGTTTCCCGTACACTCTATCCCTCTCCCCCACATGGTGTCACAGACGTGTTTCCCATGTGGTCTGTTCCTCACCCCTCCTATCATGTCACAGACGTGTTTCCCATGTGGTCTGTTCCTCACCCCCCCATCATGTCACAGACGTGTTTCCCGTACACTCTGTCCCTCACCCCCCATCGTGTCACAGACGTGTTTCCCATGCACTCTATCCCTCACCCCCCCATCGTGTCACAGACGTGTTTCCCATGCACTCTATCCCTCACCCCCCACATCGTGTCACAGACGTGTTTCCCATGCACTCTATCCCTCACCTCCCCCCCATCATGTCACAGACGTGTTTCCCATGCAGTCTATCCCTCCCCCCCATCATGTCACAGACGTGTTTCCCGTACACTCTATCCCTCACCCCCCCATCATGTCACAGACGTGTTTCCCATGCACTCTATCTCTCACCCCCCCATCGTGTCACAGACATGTTTCCCATACACTCTATCCCTCACCCCCCCCATCGTGTCACAGACGTGTTTCCCATACACTCTATCCCTCACCCCCCCATCATGTCACAGAAGTGTTTCCCATACACTCTGTCCCTCACCCCCCCATCGTGTCACAGATGTGTTTCCCATACACTCTATCCCTCACCCCCCCATCATGTCACAGACATGTTTCCCGTACACTCTATCCCTCACCCCCCCACATCGTGTCACAGACATGTTTCCCATGCACTCTATCCCTCACCCCCCCATCGTGTCACAGACATGTTTCCCATGCACTCTATCCCTCACCCCCCCCATCGTGTCACAGACGTATTTCCCATGCACTCTATCCCTCACCCCCCCATCGTGTCACAGACATGTTTCCCATGCACTCAATCCCTCACCCCCCCATCGTGTCACAGACGTGTTTCCCATACACTCTATCCCTCACCCCCATCATGTCACAGAGGTGTTTCCCATACACTCTATCCCTCACACCCCCATCATGTCACAGACGTGTTTCCCATACACTCTATCCCTCACACCCCCCATCATGTCACAGACGTGTTTCCCATGCACTCTATCCCTCACCCCCCCATCGTGTCACAGACGTGTTTCCCATGCACTCTATCCCTCACCCCCCCATCGTGTCACAGACGTGTTTCCCATGCACTCTATCCCTCACCCCCCCATCGTGTCACAGACGTGTTTCCCATGCACTCTATCCCTCACCCCCCCCATCGTGTCACAGACGTGTTTCCCATGCACTCTATCCCTCACCCCCCCATCGTGTCACAGACGTGTTTCCCATGCACTCTATCCCTCACCCCCCCATCGTGTCACAGACGTGTTTCCCATGCACTCTATCCCTCACCCCCCCATCGTGTCACAGACGTGTTTCCCATGCACTCTATCCCTCACCCCCCCCATCGTGTCACAGACGTGTTTCCCATACACTCTATCCCTCACCCCCATCATGTCACAGAGGTGTTTCCCATACACTCTATCCCTCACCCCCATCATGTCACAGAGGTGTTTCCCATACACTCTATCCCTCACCCCCCCCATCGTGTCACAGACGTGTTTCCCATGCACTCTATCCCTCACCCCCCCCATCATGTCACAGACGTGTTTCCCATACACTCCTATCCCTCACCCCCCCCACATCATGTCACAGACGTGTTTCCCATACACTCTATCCCTCACCCCCCCCATCGTGTCACAGATGTGTTTCCCGTACACTCTATCCCTCACCCCCCCATCGTGTCACAGATGTGTTTCCCATACACTCTATCCCTCACCCCCCCATCGTGTCACAGACGTGTTTCCCATACACTCTATCCCTCACCCCCCCATCATGTCACAGATGTGTTTCCCATACACTCTATCCCTCACCCCCCCCATCGTGTCACAGACGTGTTTCCCATACACTCTATCCCTCACCCCCCCATCGTGTCACAGACATGTTTCCCATACACTCTATCCCTCACCCCCCCATCGTGTCACAGATGTGTTTCCCATACACTGTATCCCTCACCCCCCCCATCGTGTCACAGACATGTTTCCCATACACTCTATCCCTCACCCCTATCATGTCACAGATGTGTTTCCCATGCACTCTGTCCCTCACCCCCCACATCGTGTCACAGACATGTTTCCCATACACTCTATCCCTCACCCCCCCCCCACATCGTGTCACAGACGTGTTTCCCGTACACTCTATCCCTCCCCCCATTGTGTCACAGACGTGTTTCCCGTACACTCTATCCCTCCCCCCCATTGTGTCACAGACGTGTTTCCCATACACTCTATCCTCCCCCCCATCATGTCACAGACGTGTTTCCCGTACACTCTATCCCTCCCCCCCCATTGTGTCACAGATGTGTTTCCCATGTGGTCTGTTCCTCACCCCCCCATCATATCACAGACGTGTTTCCCGTACACTCTATCCCTCACCCCCATTGTGTCACAGACGTGTTTCCCATGTGGTCTGTTCCTCCCCCCCCATCCCCATCCCATCATTCCAATATGTGTCCTACTGGAGTCCAACCTCTGGCCATTGGGGACCTGGAGTGGAAAGTTTTGCACAGGGCAGTACCATATAACAGATTCTCAAGTTGGGTTATGGACTCCCCAGCTGTCTGCCATTTCTGCGGCAGGGACAGGATGGTATACCATGTTATATGGAGTGTAAGAGATTGCACTCTCTATTTGTGTATCTGGAGGAGCTGCTCCTCAAGTTCTGGCCGTGCTTCAGCCTCACACTCCCGATCTTCAGCCATCTAGTGGTTGAGGTGGGTCAGTTGGTTGGGGGATCTGGTAGCACAGAACATAGGAGATAGAACAGGACAGTACTAGAACAGGATTGTTGGCCCACAACGTTGTGGTAAGGTAACTAAACTCCTGGCTTAAGCATCGCTTCTACCTGTTTAACTCTCTCCATTCTCTGCACGTCTGTGTGCCTATCAAGGATTTATCAGATTTACCTCCATCACAAACCAGCAGCAGATTCCAGGCACCTAACACTTTGCCCCCACCCATCCACTTCAGGGGACTAAGGACTTGGACCTCAAGGTCCCTCTGTACATCAACACTTAAAGATATTGCTATTAACTGTGCACTGTCCCACTGTATACTTGATCAATCTTCTACACTATCCAGAATAACACCAATCTTTGGCTAATCCACAGATTTATTAACCCTACTATCTACATTTTCATCTGGGTCATTTATATATTGTACATCACGAATAACAGAGGCCCTAGTAGCACTAGTCACCAACCTCCAGCCAGAATAAACCCTATTGACCTTCTGTCTTCTGTGTGCAAGCCAATTCTTAGTCCCAAATTCCACGAAACTTCTGGATGAACCAACAGGAGAGACCTTGTCAAAAGCCTCACTAAAATCCACGTAGGCACCCTCCATAGCTCTACCTTCATTAATCACCTTCTTCACCTCCTTGAAAAACTCGGTTTCCCTGGTTGGGGGGCCTGGCCTAGATGGTCATTCATGGGTCTGCTCTTACTCCATGGTTATATCCATGTCACGTGCCCCTGGAAAAACAAGTGCGCGGTATCCATGGGTATTTATTGAGTTACAACACCCCGCCCAGCAACCCCCTCAATTTACAATGACCAATTAACTTACTAACCAGTACATTTTGTACCGTGGGAGGAAACTGGAGCACTGGGAGAATGCCCATGCATTCCACTGGGATGATATACAGATTCCTTCCAGAGGACACAGGGATTGACTGTGGAACTCCGATGCCCCGACCTGGAATCGCGACTTTCTGGGATTGGGCTTGGCTCTTCTGGACAGCATTGTTTTAATTTAACAACCTAATGAAAGTTATGTAACAATAGCAATGAAGCTAATTTAAAAAGCAACAAACAGGTCACATCAATTACTCACGTTCCTCCTTGCTCCTCACTCTCACCCCATCCCTATCTTCTTCCCAAATTCACCTGCATCTCTGCCACGCTCACTACTCCACATCCCGACATTCACCTCTACCCCTTCCCCACCTCTGCTTTTAAACTCCCCCTTCACCATCCTTCATTCTCATTTTACCCCCATTCGTCCCTGTCGTGCTCCATCCAATCCATCTGACATCTTTCCCCCTCGCCTTCACTGATCCTCTCCCCCCCTCACACACTTTCCCGTTCCCTCTCCCCCCCATGCGTTCCATGTTCTCCCCTCCCGTTCTCTTTCTCTCCATCTCTTTGCGCTGTCCCGTTCCTCTGCCTCTCTTTACCCTGTCCCGTTCCTCTGCCTCTCTTTGCCCTGTCCCATTCCTCTGCCTCTCTTTACCCTGTCCCGTTCCTCTGCCTCCCTCTTTGCCCTGTCCCTTTCCTCTGCCTCCCTCTCTTTGCCCTGTCCCGTTCCTCTGCCTCCCTCTCTTTACCCTGTCCCGTTCCTCTGCCTCCCTCTCTTTGCCCTGTCTCGTTCCTCTGCCTCCCTCTCTTTACCCTTTACTCTCGCTCCCCCCAGGACTCTGTGGGCCGGAGCTGCAGACGGACGCCAAAACCCAGGCCACCCTCGGGGGCAGCGTGCGGCTGCGCTGCGTGTTCACGGGCTCGGGCCAGCTCACGCAGGTAACCTGGGACAAGCTGACGGACCTGGGCCCGCGGACAGTGGCAGTTCGCAGCACCGATCACGGCTCCAGCACACACCCATTCTACGGGGCACGGGCACGCTTCGTCCAGGCAGACGTTCAGGCCCGACGCCTCACTCCTCATCCAGGACGTGATGCTCGGAGACGCTGGCCACTTCCGCTGCAAGGTGTTCACCTTCCCCGCTGGCAGCTTCGAGGGAGACACCTGGCTTACCGTCCTGGGTAGGTATCAGGGTCGGGGAGGATGGGGAGTGACAGGAGGAAAGAGGAGGCAGTGAGGGGAGATGGGGGGGAGAGAGTAGAGGTGTTGAAGATGGTAAAGTGAGAGGGAGGAGGGAGGAAGGTGGAGGGGAGGAGGCAAGGGGAGGGAGGAAGAGGAAAGGGGTGAGAGGAAGAGGAGAGGGGAGTGAAAGATAGGGGTGAAGGGGAGGGGGAGGGGAAGGGGAGGAGCGCAAATGGGAGGAGGATGGGGAAGGGTGGGAAGAGGAGGGGGAAGGGAGGGGGAAGGGAGGGGTAAGAGGGAGGGGAGGGGTAAGAGGGAGGGTAAAGGGAGGGGTAAGAGGGAGGGGAGTGGGAGGGATAAGGGGAAGGGGAAGAGTAGTGGTAAGGAGAGGGGAAAGGGAGGGGTAAAGGTAAGGGGGAAGAGAGGGATGGGGAAGGGAGAGGGGAGGGAGGGAAGAGGAGTGAGGAGAGGGACATTGGGGAAGTGAGTGAATGGGATGGAAGAGGAAGTAGGAGTTTGAGTGAAGATGAGGAAAGCAGGACTGTGGAAGAGGAAAGGAGAAAGATGGGAGATAGTGGGGCGACAAAGAGTGGGAGAGGTGGGGGAGCAAGGGAGAGGGGAGTAGGTCGGAGGTAGAAGAGAGCACAGTAGTGACAGGGAATTAACATATTACAATGGAATATCCTGTTCATCTCTCACTCCCCTCCCCCACCCACCCATTCTACCCTACCCGGACTCCACCCCCTCCATGCCTTCTCACCATTCCATCTTCCCCTCCCCATCTGTCCCCCATTGTCCTCTCCCTCTTCCCCAATCTCCTCTTCCTCTCCCCCATCCTCCTCTCCCTGTTCCCCTCTCATACACTCCCTCTTCCCCTATCCTCCACTCCCTCATCCTCCTGGCTGTCTCCTCTTTCTCCTACTACCCATCTCCCATCCCCCCGCTTCTTGTTACCATCGGCAGTTCCTCCTCAGGCGTGGGTGGTACAGGGACCCGCGTACCCTGCTGGAGGGGGAGCGCCGTGCGCTGGCAGCGTCCTGTCTGGCCACGGGGAGTAAGCCGGGACCCGAGGTGCGGTGGGAATCCCCAGTGGTGGGGGAGCAGGAAATGGCCAAGGTGGAGAATGAAAACGGCACGGTGACAGCCAGCGCGCAGTACTTCATTCGGCCCGAGCGTGGGGTGAAGGGGAAGGATCTGGTGTGTGTCGTCAATCACTTCACATTGTCTGAGCCCATCCGCATCCGCTACACCCTCAACGTCTTCTGTAAGTACCAGGGTGTAGGGAGCGAGGCTCGCTCGGTCTGACCCGTGTCCTGGGGGAGTGTGATGGGACAGTGCAGAGGGAGTTTCACTCTATGTTTAACCCATTCCCTGGGAGTGTGTGATGGGACAGTGTAGAGGGAGCTTCAACAGTGCCATATAAAGCCTCAGCATCACATCCCTGCTCTTGTATTCTAGACCTCTTGAAATGAATGCAAACATTGCATTTGCCTTCCTCACTACTGACTCAACCTGCAAGTTAACCTTTGAGGTGTTCTGCACAAGGACTCCTAAGTCCCTTTGCATCTCAGATTTTTGGATTTTCTTCCCGTTTGGAAAATAGTCTGTACAGTTATTTTAGTACCAAAGTGCATTATTGTGCATTTTCCAACATTGTATTTTATTTGCCACTTTCTTGCCCATTCTCTGAATCTATATAAATCCTTCTGCAGCCTACCTGTTTCCTCAACATTACTTGGCCCTCCACCAATCTTCATATCACCTGCAAGCTTCTGCAACAAAACCATCTATTCCATCATCTAAATCATTATGTAACCCTCAGGCTCGGCCAGCATGTGTTTGTCTAGGGGAAAACAACTTCTGGCCCCGCCCAACTGAGAAATCTCGTTTGTGTGGATGCTGCCTGATGTGTTGCCTGGTTACAAATCCGCACTGCAAAATATCAGAGAGCACACCATATGCAATTAAATGACTGACCTTTATAAATCTTAATCTGAATAAAGGGTTAGTAAAGAAAAAGGACCTATTTTAAGGAAAAAAGTCACAAGTGGACATGGGAGCTCACTGATACGATTATTCATCAACCGTTGACCTCCTCCGAGCATTGCCGACCTTCAGACCCTTGCTCCTAGTCCATTCCGTCCAGTGGTCTTCCGACTGTCTCTATTTGCGTCCTCTCTCTCCATCGCTCCTCAACAAAAGACCGCGACAACCCGACTCCCAGACACACAAGAAAGAACAACATTTCTCCCATTGGATAGCCTCTGCATGCCAAAGCCCTGTTATCTCTAGTCATAACCCAAACATTGCTGCTACAGAGAAACCATTACCTTAACAGTGGAACATTACATAGAAGCCATTACATTAGCCCTAGCAGTGAAACCTTACAGTGTGTTACAATTGATATACAGTATAGAAAGAAGTGATCCCAACACTGACCCCTATGGAATACCTCCAGTCACTGGCAGCCAACCAGAAAAGGACATTTTTATTCTCACTCTCTGTCTCCTACGAAGCAGCTAATACTTTAACCATGCCAGTAACTTTCCTGTAACGCCATGGACTCTCAACTTGGTAAGCAGCCTTATGAAAGTCCAAATATACAACATCCACTACATCCCCTTTATCTATCCTACTTGTAATCTCCTCAAAGAATTCCAACAGGTTTGTCAGGCAAGATTTGCCCTTAAGGAAACCATGCTGACTTTGTCCTATCTTGTCCTGTGTCACCAAGAACTCCATAACCTCATCCTTAACAATTGACTCCAACATCTTCCCAACCACTGAGGTCAGACTAACTGACTCATGCACTGGGAGTGTGTGATGTGACAGTGTAGAGGGAGTTTCACTCTGTGTCTGACCCGTTGCATGGGAGTGTGTGATAGGACAGTGTAGGGGGAGTTTCACTCTGTGTCTGACCCGTGACCTGGGAGTGTGTGATGGGACAGTGTAGAGGGAGCTTCAATCTGTGTCTGACCCATACCAGGGAGTGTGTGATGGGACAGTGTAGAGGGAGCTTCACTCTGTGTCTGACCCGTGTCCTGGGGGTGTGTGATGGGACAGTGTAGAGGGAGTTTCACTCTGTGTCTGACCCATACCAGGGGAGTGTGTGATGGGACAGTGTAGAGGGAGCTTCACTCTGTGTCTGACCCATTCCCTGGGAGTGTGTGATGGGACAGTGTAGAGGGAGTTTTACTCTGTGTTTGACCCATACCCTGGGAGTGTGTGATGGGACAGTGTAGAGGGAGTTTCACTCTGTGTCTGACCCGTGTCCTGGGAGTGTGTGATGAGACAGTGTAGAGGGAGTTTCACTCTGTGTCTGACCCGTTCCCTGGGAGTGTGTGATGGGACAGTGTAGAGGGAGTTTCACTCTGTGTTTGACCCGTTCCCTGGGAGTGTGTGATGGGACAGTGTAGAGGGAGTTTCACTCTGTGTTTGACCCGTTCCCTGGGAGTGTGTGATGGGACAGTGTAGAGGGAGCTTCACTCTGTGTCTGACCTGTGCCTTGGGTGTGTGTGATGGAGCTTCACTGTCTGTCATACCTGTGTCTTCTACAGTACTACAAAATGTTTCAATAAACACAGTGACAACAGTGCCAAGCACACTTAATAACATAAAACTAAATCACATTAAAATGTTCCCATCTCTGTCAAGAATAGCATTTATCTCTTGCAATACCCAACAGTCCCAGATACTACCATGGTACCTGTGGACACCACGTGTTCCCTCTCCATAGTTACGCAGCCAGGGACATATCCCCGGGACGTCATCAGGCGGTCCGCTACCCACTTTCAGCACCCGTGGTTAGCAATCTTTGCCAGCCCCAGCAGTCAGTTTGCTATCACATTCTCAACCTTCTTACTGCAAGAACACCTATAATAAGAATTTAATATATCGGGACTTTTTCATATAATGTCATTCAAAGTGCTTTACAATGAGATAAAAGTACAAATATGAAAAATAAAAAAAGATGAAATTCAAAGACAAGAAGATGTTAGTTTAAAGTAAGGCATTTAATCGTATCACTGAGCTTGCATCCCTTATAGTTTTAGCTACTGACTCTACAGTTTAGGAGCATAGCTCAGAAAAGCTGACTTGCTGATTATCTTTTGAGGGAGGTTGTTGAAAATTAGGGGACCAGTGGAAGATGACCTGAGAGCTCGAGCAGGATTATATAGCAAAACATATAAATAGCATACATGGGAAGGACACCCTCGTAAAGAGATTTCCACTAGGACACCCCCCCCCACTCCTAGGTGGAGTGATTGGCCACCATGACATATCAGGATGGTAAATTACGGCTAGGAAGTGCAGGGTGTGGACAGAAACCAACATAAGTTCTTCCAACTCGCATCTGTGAATGGTAACGTTGGTGTCAATTAGAGATGTCTCAAGTTGTGTGAGGTGGACTTCTGTATAAGATTTCAGGGCCTGGGTCCAACGAGCAACTCCGGCTGTTGGGTGGGGGGGGGGGGGGGGGGGGGGGGGGGGAGGTTGTTGGCGGTTGAGCCAAGTGATAGTTGCTTGATACACCCAAGCCACACTGACACCTGATCAAGTAGTGCAGGGACAGGCTGTTCCCTCAGTTTGGACACTGCCCTCTGTTAGCAGAGTGAGCTCCTGGCCAAAGGCAACCATTTTCCAGACACGTAGCAGGTCCTGATAGAAGCCAGGCAGCCTCCACAAGGCTCAAGTCTGCCAGTGGGAGCCAAGTCTCTTTCTGAAGACAGTGGTCCCTCTAGAGAAACCTGTGCCCTGGGAGTGTGTGATGGGATAATGTAGAAGGCGATGTAGGATAACTACATCCCAAAGATGAAGTATTCTCCAGGAAGAATGAGGAAATCATGGCTGACAAGGGAACTCAAAGACAGCATAAAAGCAAGAGGGTATATAATAAAACAAAAATTAGTGGGATGTTTGAGTATTGTGAAGCTTTTAAAAACCAACAGAAGGCAACTAAAAAGCATAAAGAGAAAAAAGATGAAATATGAAGGTAAGCTAGCCAATAACTTATAAAAATAATACCAAAAGTTTTTTCAGATATATAAAGAATAAAAGGGAGTTGAGATTGGATATCAGACCGCTGGAAGATGATGCTGGAGAGGTGATAAAGGAAAACAAAGAAATGGAGGATGAACTGAATAAGTATTTTACATCTGTCTTCACTGTGGAAGACACAGCAGCGTGGTGGAAGTTTGAGAATGTCAGGGGACGGAAGTTAGTGTAGCCACTGTTACTAGGAAGTAGGTGTTTGGGAAGCTGAAAGGTCTGAAGGTAGATAAATCACCTGGATCAGATGGACTACATTCTAGGGTTCTGAAAGAGGTGGCTGAAGAGATTGTGGAGGTATTAGTAATGATTTTTCAAGGATCGCTGGGTTCTGGAATGTTCCCATAGGACTGCAAAATTGCAAATGGTACTCCACTCTTCAAGGACGGAGAGAAACAAGGACATTATTGGTCAGTTAGCCTGACTTCAGTGGTTAAGGAGATGCTGGAGTATACTATTAAAGTTAAGGGGTACTTGGAGGTACATGATAAAATAGGCCAAAGTCAGTATCGTTTTCTCAAGGGGAAACCTAACCTGACAAATCTTTTGGAAATTTTTGAGGGAGTAACAGGCAGGTCAGACAAAGTGGATGTTGTGTACTTGGATTTTCAGAAGGCCTTTGACAAGGTGCCGCACATGAGATTGCTAAACAAGAACCCATGATACTACAGGAAAGATACTAGCATGGATGGAAGATTGACTGGCAGGAAGCAAAGAGTGGGAATAAAGGGGGCCTTTTTGGATTGACAGCTGGTGATTAGCGGTGGTTTGTGTGTTGGATCACTTCTTTGTGCTTTGAACTGTATGTCAATGATCAAGATGTTGGTATTTGTGAAGAAGTTTGAGAATGAAACAAAGATGGGTGGGGGGCAGGTAGTGTTGAGGAAGCAGAAGGATTTGGACAGATTAGGAGAATGGGCAAACAGTGGCAGATGGAATATGGTGTAGGTGAATGTCTGGTCATATACTGTGGTAGAAGGAATAAAGGCATAAAATATTTTCTAAGCTGGAAGAAAATTCAGAAATCAGAGGTGCAAAGGGGCTTGGAAAACATCAACCAGGATTCCCTAAAGGTTAATGCAGGTTGATTCAGTCTTAAGGAAGGCAAATGCAATTTTAGCATTAATTTTGAGAGGACTAGAATATAAAAGCAAGGGCGTAATACTGAGGCTTTATAAGGCATTGGTCAGACCATATTTGGAGTATGGTAAGCAGTTTGGGTGCCATATCTAAGGAAGGATGTGTTGGCATTGGAGAGCGTCCAGGGCAGGTTCATGAGAATTATTCCAAGAATGAAAGAGGTGTGTTTGATGGCACTAGGCCTGTGCTCGCTGGAGTTCAGAAGAATAAGGAGGGGATCTCACCGAAACCTATTGAATATTTGAAGGCCTGAACAGAGTGGATATGTAGAGGGTGTATCCTGTAGTTGTACAGTCTAAGACCTGAAAGCACAGCCTTAAAATAGAAAGGTGTTCCTCTAGGAGTCGTCAAGTCATCACTTTTATTGTCATTTCGACCATAACTGCTGGTACAGTACATAGTAAAAATGAGACAATGTTTTTCAGGACCATGGTGTTACATGATACAGTACAAAAACTAGACTGAACTACGTTAAAAAAAAACACAGAGCAAGCTACACTAGACTACAGACCTACACAGGGCTGCGTAAAGTGCACAAAAACAGTGCAGGCATTACAATAAATAATAAACAGGACAATAGGGCAAGGTGTTAGTCCAGGCTTTGGGTATTGAGGAGTCTGATAGCTTGGGGGAAGAAACTGTTACATAGTCTGGTTGTGAGAGCCCGAATGCTTCGGAGCCTTTTCCCAGATGGCAGGAGGGAGAAGAGATTGTATGAGGGGTGCATGGGGTCCTTCATAATGCTGTTTCCTTTGCGGATGCAGTGTGTAGTGCAAATGTCTGTGATGGCCGGAAGAACAGATGAGGAGGAATTTCTTTAGTAGAGAGTAATCAATCTGTGCAATTCATTGCCATAGACAGCTGTGGAGGCCACAGCATTGGGTATATTTAAAGTGAAGGTTGATGGGCTCTTGGAAGAGGCCAGGGGAAAGGGTTGGGGGATAAACAATCAGACATGGTAGAATGGTGGGGCAGACTCAGCCACAGTGTCTTATAATCTTCGCTATGTCCAACCCATGCCTTGGGAAGGTACAAAGGGATGGTGTAGAAGGAGTTTCATTCTCTGTCCTACCTGTGTCCTGGGAGTGTGTGATGCGACAGTGTAGAGGGAGTTTCACTCTGTGTCTGACCCGTGTCCTGGGAGTGTATGATGCAACAGTGTAGAGGGAGCTTCACTCTGTGTCTGACCCGTGTCCTGGGAGTGTGTGATGGGACAGTGTAGAGGGAACTTCACTCTGTGTCTGACCCATGTCCTGGGAATGTGTGATGGGACAGTGTACAGGGAACTTCACTATGCGTCTGACTCGTGTCCTTTTTTTAAATTACAAAATCCTTTATTACAAATATCGGTGCTATACAATATATACAAAACAGTGGCAAACACAATTACTTCACTACAAATAGACAATAGACATTACACCAAAATGTTGCCATCTCTATCAACGATGGCATTTACACCCCGCGGAGCCCAACGGTCTCGAAACTCCTCTAACGTCACCGTGGACTGCGCGTGTTCTTTTTCAATATTTACCTGGGCACGAACATACCCTCTAAACATTGCCAGGCAGGCTGCCCGGGGAGATCCTCCCGCCACCCGTTTCCAAGACCCTTGAATGGCGGATTTTGCCAGCCCCAGCAGCAAGTTGACTAGGACATCCTCATCCCTCCATGCTCCCCTCCTTACTGGATGACCATATACAAATAGGGTGGGGCTAAAATGCAGCCAGAAGGCGAGAAGCAGCCCACGCAAATACGCAAAAAGAGGCTGCAGACTCGCACACTCCATGTACATGTGGTACACGGTCTCCTCCAGCCCGCAGAAGTGGCATGTAGGTGGGAGATCCATGTACATGGGAGTGTGTGACAGGACAGTGTAGAGGGAGCTTCACTCTGTGTCTGACCTGTGCCCGGAGCGTGTGTGATGGGACAGTGTAGAGGAAGCTTTTCTCAATTCCTTTCTTCTGCTTTTTTCTTGTAGATGTTCCTGAAGTAATGATAAGAAGATCCACGGAAAATTGGCTTGTAGATATGGAAGGGATGGAGTTAGAGTGTGAGGAAAATGGGAATCCTCCAGCCACAAACTTTGTATGGAGAAGGTAATGGGCTAAAGTTTCTGTTCTGAACTAAATGGAAATAATTGAATTTTGGGTAGTTGGAGTGAATCTGATGGGGCGGTGTCCCTTTGGGAATGTGGATTGTAGGAGTGAACAGGAAGTGGTGGGCCCTATTGGGAATGTGGACGGTGAGAGTGAATGGGAAGGGGTGGGTCCTATTAGGAGTGTGGACTGTGGGAGTGAATGGGAATGGATGGGATCCATTGGGAGTGTTGTTGGTGGAAATGAATGGGAAGAGATAGGCCCTATTGGGAATGTGGACAGTGGGAGTGAATAGAAAAGGGTGGGCCCTATTGACAGTGTGCATGGCGGGCGTCAATGGGAAGTGGTTTGTCCGTTGGGAGTGTGGACAGTGGGAGTGAATAGAAAAGGGTGGGCCCTATTGACAGTGTGGATGGTGGGCGTCAATGGGAAGTGGTTTGTCCGTTGGGAGTGTGGACAGTGGGAGTGAATAGAAAAGGGTGGGCCCTATTGACAGTGTGGATGGTGGGCGTCAATGGGAAGGGGTTTGTCCGTTGGGAGTGTGGACAGTGGGAGTGAATAGAAAAGGGTGGGCCCTATTGACAGTGTGGATGGTGGGGGTTGGTTGTGTTGGTTTCAGTCTCATACTTTCCTGGTGATTGGTTGACAGAGTGGGTGGTGCCCTTCCCAACAATGTCACCATGGATGGGGAGAGGTTGTTATTCAACAGACGCCTCACCCTGGAAGATTCTGGAACCTACATCTGTGAAGTTTCCAATGAAATTGGCAGTCGGAGTGCCCAAATTAAAATAAGTGTCACAGGTCAGTAAAGTTTGTACCCAAACTCCCAGTCCAGGGTGTGAGTTGAATCTCTCTGTTGTACACCAGCTCTGTGTTGACAATGAAGTTTCCTGTTAGCGTTTGCCATTATTAAATGCATCACCTTGCACTTGCCAGGATTAAATTCCATCTGCCCGACTCCAGTTCCAGTTGCAATTCCAACATTCTGCCCAACTTTCTTGCTGAGGCTGTGACCGCACTATCTGCAAGTACCCCGAGTTATTTCCCCTTCTACAGACTGACTAATCATTCACATCCAGTTTGTTCCTGTGTATCACAAGCACGTGGGATCACAGCACCAATCCTTGTGGAACACCACCCGTCCCAGACTTCCAGTCTGCGTCTCTACCCTCTGCCTCCTGTCACTGTCAATTGTGGATCCAATTTACCCACTAGTCCTAGATCCATTGCACTCCAAACTTCTGGTTGCCAAGCATACGTGACCTAGTAAAAGGCCAGCACCTACCACACTCCCTTCATCCATATACAGTACTTTGTTCGTTATGTGTCGTGTTGTATGATGTTGGCGATCATGGTAATTCCATGACTATGATTGTTCCCAGTAATTTTTTCTACAGAAGTGATTTGTCATTGTCTTCTTCTGGGCAGTGTCTTTAAAAGACAGATGACCCCAGCCATTATCAATACTCTTCAGAGATTGTCTGCCTGGTGTCAGTGGTCATGTAACCAAGACTTGTGATCTGCACCAGCTGCTCACACGACCATCCACCACCTGCTCCCATGGCTTCACATGACTCTGGTTGGGGGCCTAAGCAGGTGCTACACCTTGCCCAAGGGTGACCTGCAGGCTAGCAGAAGGAAGGAGCTGCTTACACATCCTTTGGTAGAGATGTATCTCCACTCTGCCACCCAAATATACTTAGATAACTTTTCAAAAAATTTTATGAAATTAGTAAGACAGAATTTGTCATGAACAAAGATTTGATGAATTTCCTGGATCAATCTCTGCCTTTTCCGAGTATATTTTTCTGTATCCACCTTCCACCCCACCCCCCCCACTGTTACCTGTTTTATTCCAGCTATCCTTCTAACATGAAGGAGCCAGTTTTCCTCTCCTCTAGTTATCTGGTACCCCCACCCATGGACAGAGCAAATCTCTCTCTGTCGCAGCAATCTCTTTCTTTAAGGGGGTGGCTGGACAGTCTTATTTTCTCTGGAGTGTTGAAGGTTGTGAGGAGACCTGATAGAAGCTTATAAAGTTACGAGAGGCATAGATAGAGTAGAACAGGTGTTTCCAACCTTTGGATCCTTGCCACTAACCAAGGGGTCTGTGGACCTCAGTTTGGGAATCCCCGGAGTAGATGGTCAGAATCTTTGTCCCCGACTTGAAATATTAAACACCAGAACAAGCATTGAAAGTGAGAGGGTCATAGATAGCCTACCATCCATCGGGGACATTTCTCAGGAGCGGTGTGCACACAGGGCTCTCAGTATTATCAAGGATCCCACCCATCCACCCAGCATCCTCTTTGACTTCCTACCATCAGGCAGGAGACTCCGATGGACAAAGGAAAGAATGGTCAGGATGGGAAACAACTTCTGTTGCATCACTTACAATTTGCACTGTACCCTACAATATTTAATTTATGCACCTTACTTTGTTTATCTATGCATAATTGATTTGTAGATTTAATTCCTACTTTCCTAAGTTATTGTGTGTTATATGTGCATTACTACTGTGCTTTACACCCTGGTTCAGAGAAATGTTGTCTCATTTGATGGTGTACGTGTATATGGTTAACTGACAATATACTTAACTTGAACGTTTAAAGGAGACGTGGGGGGGGGGGGGTGTGAGTTTCCTTACACACAGTGTGGGTGCCGGGGTGATAGAAACAGATTTGATAGAGATGTTTGGGTTGTTCCAGACATGAGCGATCTGGGAATGGAGGGATACGGATCATGTTTAGGCAAAGGAAAATTACTTCAATTAAGTTCCATGTTCAGCACAGAGTTATGGGCTGAATGGCCTGTTCCTGTGCTGAAATTTCTATGTTTGTTCCTTCTCTCCCACGACAACCCAGGCAGCAACTCGTCAGACCCTGGGGATCTTGTGCTCCAGACATCAAATTCTTCATGCCTACATGTCTGGGATCTCATTGGCCCTCTCCACGACTGCCCCATTGAACACATTTTTCTTCTTGGTAAATGCAGATGAGAGGGATTCATCTGAGGCCTCACCGATGTCCTCTGGCTCTGCATACTGACAGCCCCTTTGGTTTTGAATGGAAACCAGTCTCCCCTCCATGGACTCTGTCTCCTTCTCACTACCTTAGTAAACCAGCCAGTGTAATAAAAGGCCCCACCCTCCCAGATATTCTGTCTTGCCCCCCACCCCACATCGGCCAGATAATACAAAAGCCTGAAAGCATGTACCTCCTGGCTCAAGGACAGCTTCTGCACTACTGTAGGAAGACCATAAAACAGTTCCTTAGTACCATAAGATGACCTCATGATTTACCTCATTAAGGGCCTGTAATTCATTGTCTAGCAACCCTGCACTTTCTCTGTAACTGTACCACATTATTCTCCATTCTGTCCTTGTTTTCTCTTGTACTCTGTAACGATCTGATTTGTATGACTCGTATACAAGACAAGCTTTTCACTAGACATCGGTATTTGACAATATGTGGAATTGGAATTGGTTTGTTATTGTCGGATGTACCAATTTAAAGGTGAAAAACCTGTCTTGCACGTTGTTTTTCCAGATAATATTTTACAGCGCATTCAGACACAACAAGGTAAAATGATTGTAGAATGCACCTACAGAGAAAATGCAGACAGGTAGATAATAAGGTGTAAGATCATAATGACGTAGATTGTGAGTTCAAGAGTCCATTATTACAAAATAAAATGTAATAATAAACTAGTTTACCCAAATTTTCCCTGGTATATTCACTAAATGCCTAGGGACTTCTCCATCATGGATATTTCATAAACCTCTCTTTGTCCTGCTATTTTATTTTTTAAGAGTTTTGCTACACTCTCAATATTCCTCGAGGTTCCCTCTTGTTTTTCCATTGTCTGTACTTGCCAAATGCTTCCCTTTTACCTTCAGCAATGCCTTGATGTCATCAGGGAGTGAGTAAAGTGCCAGCCTTGTCTTTCACCCTCATGAGAACCTGCTAGTCCTGAACTCCCCACTGTTGGATATTTACCCCACCAGCATCTGCTCCCAGCTGACCCATATTTCTGTAATCAGCCTCGTCCGAACTTCTGACCCATCCTCGTCCCTTTCCATAGCTTCCTCGAACTATCCCCCAATGATTTCCATGACCCTATCAGTTTCCAGTATTGGTTGTCTTCATCTTCCTGCTTATCACCCACCTGATCTTCTCTAACCTTTACCCTCACATCCCACTCCCTGGCGTTCTCGGCTTTTTCTTGTCTTTTGGCCTCACCTATCATCCACCAGCTCCTGTCTCCCAACTCTACCTCTCCCCACCCCCCCCCCCACCTGCCTTTATCTGTCTGTCATTCAACACTCTCCCCCTCTCCCCTGGCAGTTCATCAGTCACATCTGGCTCCTACCTCAGCAATGCCCCTCCCCACTTTGTACTGACCAGCCCCTCTCTCCTCTCAGTCCTGATATGGAGTTTTAGCTTAAAGCATCAATGGCTGCACCCCACTCTAAAGTTGTTGCTCCACCAGATTGTTTGTGACTGTAGATTATGATCACCAACCTCAAAATGCTCCCCTATCGATACTTACACCAATTTCCCAAGGGTCGGTCCAGTACAGCCCCATCTCTTGGATGGGACTGTTTATGTATTGGCTTGAAAACTCTTAAAGAGGCATGTTACAAATCCCTCCCCACCTCAAGTCCTTGGACAACAGCAACCCAGTCAATAATGTGGAGCATTAACCCCCCCCCCCCCCCAACTAACTTTGCTCTTACACCAGTCTGTGATTTGTCTCCATATCTCTCTCTCTCCCAATGACCATTGGTGATCCTGCAGTGTAACCCCAGCAAAGTGATTCTCATCTCTAACTCTACCCACATGGCCTTATTGGGACAGGTTTCTAACATTCTCCCTGAGTCCTACAGTGATGCCCCTTCTCTTTGAGCAAACACGAGGAAATCTGCAGATGCTGGAAATTCAAACAACACACACAAAATGCTGGTGGAACACAGCAGGCCAGGCAGCATCTATAAGGAGAAGCACTGTCAACGTTTCGGGCCGAGACCCTTCGTCAGGACTAACTGAAAGGAAAGATAGTAAGAGATTTGAAAGCAGTGGGGGGAGGGGGGAATGTGAAATTATAGGAGAGGACCGGAGGGGGTGGGATGAAGCTAAGAGCTGGAAAGGAGATTGGTGAAAGTGATACAGATCTGGAGAAGGGAAAGGACCATGGGACAGGAGGCCTCGGGAGAAAGAAAGGCTGGGGTGGGGGGGGGGGAGCACCAGAGGGAGATGGAGAACAGGCAGAGTGATGGGCAGAGAGAGAGAAAAAAAACACAACTAAATATGTCAGGGATGGGGTAAGAAGGGGAGGAGGGGCATTAACGGAAGTTAGAGAAGTCAATGTTCATGCCATCAGGTTGGAGGCTACCCAGCTGGTATATAAGGTGTTGTTCCTCCAACCTGAGTGTGGCTTCATCTTGACAGTAGAGGAGGCCATGGATAGACATATCAGAATGAGAATGGGACGTGGAATTAAAATGTGTGGCCACTGGGAGATCCTGCTTTCTCTGGCGGACCGAGCGTAGGTGTTCAGTGAAACAGTCTCCCAGTCTGCGTCGGGTCTCACCAATATATAAAAGGCCACACCAAGAGCACCGGACGCAGTATATCACACCAGCTGACTCACAGGTGACGTGTTGCCTCACCTGGAAGGAGGGTCTGGGGCCCTGAATGGTGGTGAGGGAGGAAGTGTAAGGGCAGGTGTAGCACTTGTTCCGCTTACAAGGATAAGTGCCAGGAGTGAGATTGGTGGGAAGGGATGGGGGGGACGAGTGGACAAGGGAGTCGCGTAGGGAGCGATCCCTGTGGAAAGCAGAAAGAGGGGGGGAGGGAAAGATGTGTTTGGTAGTGGGATCCCGTAGGAGTTGGCGGAAGTTACGGAGAATTATACGTTGGACCTGGAGGCTAGTGGGGTGGTAGGTGAGGACAAGGGGAACCCTATCTCGAGTGGGGTGGCAGGCGGATGGGGTGAGGGCAGATGTGCGGGAAATGGGAGAGATGCGTTTGAGAGCAGAGTTGATGGTGGAAGAAGGGAAGCCCCTTTGTTTAAAAAAGTAAGACATCTCCTTCGTCCTGGAATGAAAGGCCTCATCCTGAGAGCAGATGCGGTGGAGACGGAGGAATTGTGAGAAGGCGATAGCATTTTTGCAAGAGACAGGGTGGGAAGAGGAATAGTCCAGGTAGCTGTGAGAGTCTGTAGGCTTATAGTAGATATCAGTAGATAAGCCGTCTCCAGAGATGGAGACAGAAAGATCAAGAAAGGGGAGGGAGGTGTCGGAAATGGACCAGGTAAATTTGAGGGCAGGGTGAAAGTTGGAGACAAAGTTAATGAAGTTGACGAGCTCAGCACGCGTGCAAGAGGCAGCGCCAATGCAGTCGTCGATGTAGCGAAGGAAAAGAGAGGGACGGATACACGTATAGACTTGGAACATGGACTGTTCCACAAAGCCAACAAAAAGGCAGGCATAACTGGGACCCATGCAGGTGCCAATGGCTACATCCTTGGTTTGGAGGAAGTGGGCGGAGCCAAAGGAAAAATTATTGAGAGTAAGAACTAATTCCGCTCGATGGAGGAGAGTGGTGGTAGAGGGGAATTGGTTAGGTCTGGAATTCAAAAAGAAGTGAAGAGCTTTGAGACCTGGTGGGGGATGGAGATACATAGGGACTGGACATCCATGGTGAAAATAAGGCGGTGGGGGCCAGGGAACTTAAAATCATTGAAAAAATTCAAAGCGCGAGAAGTGTTACGAACATAGATGGGAAGAGATTGAACAAGGGGGGGATAAAACAGTGTCAAGGTATGCAGAAATGAGTTTGGTGGGGCAGGAGCAAGCTGAGACAATAGGTCTACCTGGACAGGCAGGTTTGTGGATCTTGGGTAGGAGGTAGAAATGGGAAGTGCGGGGTGTGGGAACTATTAGGTTGGTGGCAGTGGATGGGAGATCCCCAGAGCTGATAAGGTTGGTAATGGTGTAGGAAACAATGGCCTGGTGCTCCTTAGTGGGGTCATGATCAAGGGGTAAATAAGAGGAGGTATCAGTGAGTTGTCACTGTGCCTCAGCCAGGTAGAGATCAGTACGCCAGACAACAACAGCTCCCCCCTTATCAGTGGATTTTATTGTGAGGTTGGTATTGGTGCGGAGGGAGCGGAGAGCAGAGCGTTCGGAAGGAGTGAGGTTGGAATTGGAGCAGGGTGTGGTGAAGTCGAGACGGTTGATGTCCCGTCGGCAATTAGCAATAAAGAGATCCAGAGCAGGCAGAAGATCAGAGCGGGGTGTCCATGAAGAGGAGGAGGGTTGAAGACGGGAGAAGGGGTAATCGGTGGGGGTAGGAGAGTCCTTGCCAAAGAAGTAAGCTCAGAGATGGAGCCGGCGGAAGAAGACCCCTTCTCTTTCACATAGGTTCTTTCTAGCCTGGGCGTTGAGCTGTTATCTCTGCCTTCCTTCAACCGTGTTTGTGTGATTGCAATAATATTACCTTCCCAGGTTATCATCGATGCTCTGTTCATCAGTCAGGCTCCTTGCAATTGAAGCCCTCTGCCTTTTTGAGCCCCTGTCTACTCTACCCACTGGATTTACTTGGCTTATATTCCATACCTGCTTCCAGATGCTCTACAAGAGCATCTCTGCCCCATCAAACTTTAACCCTCCGCAGCAGCAGGGATAAGGGACCCGTTCCAGTCCAGCTGCAACCATCCTGCCTGTAGAGGTCCCACTCCCCCAGGAAAGGTCCCAATGATCCTGGTATCTGCAATCCTCCCTCCTACATCAGTTTCTCAGCCGCACACTCATCTACCCTATCTTCCTATTCCTGTGCTGAGGAGAGTGTTGTGCTAAGATTACAACCAAGCTCCTTAACCTGCATGCTATCTCACTAAATTTATATTGCAGGGCCTCACCCCTCTTTATTACCACCCTGCTGTATTGGTGTGAACCGCACCCTCGGGCTGCTTTGCTCCCCCTTCAGAATGCCCTAAAACCGCTCTTGCATCAGGGAGGTGACAGCATCCCAGAGATCATTCCCAGATACAGATACACCCATCTGCTCCCCATCCAGTCAAGTCCCTGATCACTGCAGCTCTCCTCTCCCCTCATGCCTCAGTGCAACAGAGACAACAATGGGGCCACAGCCTGGCTGTTGCTGAGTTCCCCTGAGAGGACATATCCCCCTCCTTGTCCCTCCCTCCGATAGAGCTTAACTCTGTGTCTGACCTGTACCCTTGAGAGCGTGTGAGGGGACAGTGTATTGGGAGCTTCACTCTGTGTTTAACCCGTGCCCTGGAAGTGTATGATAGGATATTGTAGGGGGAATTTCACTCTGTGTCTAACCCCAAGATTGTGTGATGGAACAGTGTAGAGGGAGCTTCACTCTGTGTCTGACCCGTACCCTGGGAGTGTGTGAGGGGACAGTGTAGAGCGAACTTCACTCTGTGTCTGACCTGTGCCCTGGGAGTGTGTGAGGGGACAGTGTATTGGGAGCTTCACTCTGTGTTTAACCCGTGCCCTGGAAGTGTATGATAGGATATTGTAGAGGGAGCTTCACTCTGTGTCTGACCCGTACCCTGGGAGTGTGTGAGGGGACAGTGTAGAGGGAACTTCACTCTGTGTCTGACCTGTGCCCTGGGAGTGTGTGAAGGGACATAGAACAACACAGGAACAAAGCCTTGTATCAGTCTCCACCACCACCCCAAGCAACACATTCTAGGCATCCACCACCCTCTGTGTTTTTTTTAAAAAAAAGCATCTTACCTTCCATATCCTGCTTTGACTCACCTTGTCTCACCTTCATTGCACTCCCTCTGGTATTAGGCATTTTGGCCCTGCAAAGGGATATCGGCGGCCTGCTCTACCTATGCCTCAGAATTTTCTAAACCTCTATTAGGCCTTTCATCAGCCTCTGGAGGGTTTGAGTGTGGGTGTGTTCCAGTGCTGACCTCTGTCGGTTGCCCCCTCACAGATTCGAATGTGGCTGGGGTGAGTATGCTGACCCTGGCGTTCGTGGCCATTGGCGTGGTCGGCCTGGTCCTCGTGCTGATCTTCGTTGGCGCTGTGTTTGCTGTGAACCGCTCACACCGCAAGAAAACAGAGCAAATGGTCTTCAAACTGTGAGTGAGAACAGGAGAACTGGGTGACAGAGAACATGGGCAGGGGGACAGTGTGGGTCGGGTGAAGTTGGAACTGGGTGGAGAAGGTGGATCATCATGTTGTAATGGAGGGAGTGCAGGAATCTTGGAGAGGAGGACGAGGGGACTGTCAGAAAGGAGGAGGGGAGGAGGAGAGGAAGGTGAGTGTGAGGGAGGGGGAGAGGATTGAAGGGGATGAGTGAGAGAATTGAGGGAGGGGAGTGAGAGAGTAGGTAGGATTGAGGAGAAGGTGGGAACAGAGAAAACAAAGTGAGGGATGGGGGAGAGGGAGAAGAGGTCTGTGCCCAGGTATTGGACCTCTCGTTCCCATTCACTGACCCCTGCTCTCCTCTGCCCAGGGAGGAGATCTCCACCATGTCTCGGCAGCCCTCCATCCGCCGCTGTAACTCCATGTCTGCCTCTGTGGATGTCCGTATGTTGGAGAACGGTGGGAGCCGGGATATTGACGTGAGTGCTGGTGGTGAGGGGTGGAGGGGTGGTGCAGGGTGTTGGAGAAGGTGGCTGTTGGGTGGGCTGCAAGGGGAGAGGGGTCTACAGGGTACCTGCTTGGCCTCTCTCTTGAGATTGTGGAATCGGCACACAGTGGAAACAGAAGCCCCTTCTTCCTGCTGCCCCACACACTTCAACCAAGACTAATCTGTTACCTCAGCCCCATCCCTCCGTTCCCACAATATCACACATCCCAAATCTGTGTCCCAAATCTCATCAGTGAAAGAGTCCCTGAGCCATTAGGAGAGAGAAATACCAAGGACTCCCCTTTCTGGGTGAAGAAATTTCTCCCCATCTCTACATGGAGTGCCTCTACTCTTGGAGCTGAACCTTCTCACAATAATGGCCATTGGACTGTTTCCTTCGGAAGAAGCTGTTCCTGCAGGGTAACGTCCGGTGACACCCAGCTCCCTCCTGACACCAACACTGTCTGTCTGTCACCATTTCCCTGTGGGGTAGACCAGTGTGAACTTAAATTGGAATATTCCCCTCCCTCCTGTCCCACCACTGCACATCACTTGTCTTCTTGTCCTCTGAATTCCAGACTCTGACACCCCGAGCTGTAATAGCATTGTGCCCATGGCGCCTCACTCTCGCCTCAACTACTTGTTTCCTGGAAGGACTCTCAGTGCTCAACACTGCCTCCTAGCACAGAAACAGGCCATTTGGCCCATCTAATCCATGACTAGTCACATCAACCTGCACTTGAATCATAGCCCTCATACACATGTCCATGTACTTTTTCAAAAGTTCTCTTAAATGTTGAATTCAATCCCACATATCCCACTTGCATTGACAGCTCATTCTGCCCTTGCACCACCCTCTGAGTGAAGAAATGCCTTGTCAGATTATGCTTAAATATTTCACCTTTCACCCTTACCTATGGAGCTCAAGTTGTAGTCTCAGCCAACGTTAGTGGAAAAAAGCCTGCTTGCATTTACACTATCTATACCCCTCATAATGTTATATTCCTCTATCAAATCTCCCCTCATTCTCCTACGTTTCAGGGAATAAAGTCCCAACCTATTCAACATTTCCCTGTAACTCAGGTCCTCAAGTCCTGGCAACGTCCTTGTAAATTTACTCTGTACTCTTTCAGTCTGTTTATATCTCTCCTGTAGGTAGGCAAGCAGAACTGCACACAGTGCTTTAAATTACTTTGTTTTCAACTCTAATGCACCAAAGATTTCTTCATGATCCTGTCTACTGTGCAAGTCCTATCCTGGTTTGTCCTCCCAAAATGCAACACCTCAAACTTGTCTGCATTAAATTCCACCTGCTATTTTCAGCCTCTTTTTCCAGCTGGTTTAGACCCCCCTGCAAGCTCTGATAGTCTTCCTTACTGTTCACTACACCCCCAATCTTGGTGTCATCCACAAATTTTGCTGATCCAGTTAACCACGTTATCATCCAGATCATTGATATAGATGACAAACAACAACAGACCCAGCACTGATCCCTGTGGCACATACGGAGACAAACATCTACTACCACTTTCCTTTTGGCTTCTGGCAGGTAGCCAACGCCTAATCCAATTCTCCAGCTCATCCTGAATGCCAAGCAGCCTCCCAAGCAAACCAGCTCCCATGTGGGATCTTGTCAAAGCACTTGCTAAAGTTCATATAGGCAACATCCACTGCCATTCTTTCATCAACTTCCCTGGTGACCTCCTCAAAAGAACCTATCCCTAATCAGGCACTATCTATCCAAATATGTATACACTCTGTGGCCACCTTATTAGGTACACCTGTCATTTATACAAATATCTAATCAGTCAATTAAGTGGCAGCAACTCAATGAATAAAAGCATGCAGACATGGTCGAGAGGTTCAGTTGTTAATCAGACCAAACATCAGAATGGGGAGGAAATGTGATCTAAGTGACTTTGACTGTGGAATGATTGTTCGTGCCAGATGGGGTGGTTTGAGTATCTCAGAAAATGCAGATCTCCTGGGAATTTCACACACAATGATCTCCAGAGTTTATAGAGATTGGTGCAAAAAATAGTGCCAGAGCCGGTGCTAGGCCTGTAACTGTTCACGATATACATTAATGATCTGGAAGAGGGGACTGAGTGTGGTGTATCTAAGTTTGCTGATGACACTAAATTGAGTGGAAAAGCAAATTTGCAGAAGATACGGAGAGTCTGCAGAGAGATATAGATAGGTTAAGTGAGTGGGCAAGGGTCTGGCAGATGGGAGTACAATGTTGGTAAATGTGAGGTCATCCACTTTGGAAGGGAAAATGGAAGATCAGATTATTATTTAAATGGTAAAAAAAATTGCAGCATGCTGCTGTGCAGAGGGACTTGGGAGTGCTTGTGCATGAATCACAAAAGGTTGGTTTGCAGGTGCAGCAGGCTATCAAGAAGGCAAATGGGATGTTGGCCTTCACTGCCAGAGGGATTGAATTTAAGAGCAGGGAGGTCATGCTGCAACTGTACAGGTTTCTGGTGAGGCCACATCTGGAGTACTGTGTGCAGTTCTGGTCTCCTTACTTGAGGAAGGATATACTGGCTTTGGAGGCCGTGCAGAGGAGGTTCACCTGGTTGATTCCAGAGATGAGGGGGTGAGACTATGAGGAGAGATTGAGTTGCCTGGGACTGTACTCGCTGGAATTCAGAAGGATGAGAGGAGATATTATAGAAACATATAAAATTATAAAAGGGATAGATAAGATTGAGGCAGGAAAGATGTTTCCATGGGTAGGTGAGACTAGAACTAGGAGACATAGTCTGTAGATTTGGGGGGTTAGATTTAGGAGGAAGCTGAGGAGAAACTGTTTTTCCAAGAGAGTGGTGAATCTGTGGAATTCTCTACTCATTGAACCAGTGGAGTCTACCTCCAGTAAATATATTTAAGACAAGGTTGGATAGATTTTTGCATAGTAGGGGAATTAAGGGTTATGGGGAAAGGCAGGGAGGTGGAGATGAGTCCATGGCTAAAACAGCCATGATCTTATTGATCGGCAGAGCAAGCTCGACGGGCCAGATGGCTGACTCCTGCTCCTATTTCCTATGTTCTTATGGAAGATGTTGAATCCTTACAGGTTGAGTTTAAAAGAACTCTGATGGTAGTTATATAGAGGCCTCCAAACAGTAGCTGGGATGTGAACCACAGATTACAATGGGAAATAGAAAAGACGATTCAAGATCAATTTTATGATAGTCACGGGAGATTTCAAGATGCAGGTCAATTGGGAAAATCAGGTTGGTATTGGATCTCAAGAGAATGAGATGGTTGAATGCCTATGAGATGGCTTTTTAGAGCAGTTTGTTGTTGAGCCCACGAGGGGATCAGCTATACTGGATTCAATGATTTGTAATGAACTGGAGGTGATTAAGGTAATAGAGCCCTTAGGAGGTTGGGTGAGGGAAGGGGACAGCCTGTGTGGGGGAGAGGAGAGAGATAGAGGATGAAGGAGTGATGAGGAGAGAGAAGGATGGGGAGAAAATTTGAGGGGCTTTTGAGAGAGTAAAGAAGGGAAGAAAGACAGGAGAGAATGCAAGTGAATTTGAGAGTGATGTGGAAGGACAGAGAGAAGTTTGGAGGGGTTGAGTAGTGGGATATGGATGGCTGTAATGGCATTTGGAATTCCAGTGTTTCCACCCTCTCTATCCCAAGTCACAGGAAGCTAAAGTGGGGAATGCCAAGATCAAAGCCTGGGGCTCAATTTTAATGCCTCCCTGCTTTCATGTGCCAACAGCTGGAGCAGGAGCCCATGATAGAAGAGCATTTGCCACAACAGAGGAGCAGCTCGAGGGACCTGTTGTCGGGGCCAGTGGAGACCCCACTGGCACCTCTGCCCCTGGGCAACCATCGTTACAGCCTGCGATCGACAGCCAGTGAAACCCGGTCCCCAGCTGCCTACCCCTTCGGGGCCTACAGGAACAGCCTGCCCAATAGCCAGAGGCACAGCATGAGGGACTGGTCGCTGGGTCCCAGTGAGAGGTCGGTCTCACCAGGAGACACACAAAACAGCAGCATCCGTGACCTCAGGAATAACCAGGAGCAGGTGAGGACTAAGAGTGAATCTCCCTCTACACTGTCCCATCACACACTCCCAGGGTCAGACACATGGTGAATCTCCCTCTACACTGTCCCATCACACACTCCCAGGGTCAGACACACGGTGAATCTCCCTCTACACTGTCCCATCGCACACTCCCAGGGTCAGACACACGGTGAATCTCCCTCTACACTGTCCCATCGCACACTCCCAGGATAAGACACACGGTGAATCTCCCTCTACACTGTCCCATCACACACTCCCAGGGTCAGACACACGGTGAATCTCCCTCTACACTGTCCCATCGCACACTCCCAGGGTCAGACACACGGTGAATCTCCCTCTACACTGTCCCATCACACACTCCCAGGGTCAGATACAGAGTGAAACTCCCTCTACACTGTCCAATCACACACTCCCAGGGTACAGGTCAGACACAGAGTGAACCTCCCTCTACATTGTCCCATCACACACTCCCAGGGTCAGATACAGAGTGAAACTCCCTCTACACTGTCCCATCACACACTCCCAGGACACGGGTCAGACACAGAGTGAAACTCCCTCTACACTGTTTCATCACACACTCCCGGGGTCAGACACAGAGTGATGCTCCCTCTACACTGTTCCATCACACACTCCCGGGGTCAGACACAGAGTGAAGCTCTCTCTACACTGTTACATCACAGATTCCCAGGGCACAGGTGAGACACAGAAGGAAGCTCATTGTACATCATCATGTCAGACACTCACAAAGGCATGGGTTGGTCACAGAGTGAAGCTCCTCCTGCACAATCCTGTCAAGCACTGATAGAGATACAGCACAAGGCCAGGTTCTTTTGCCTACTGGGTCCATCCAACCATCAACCTTCCATTTACTCCAGTTTTATCTCACTGGCCCACATTCCCATCCACACCCTCCCAGATTGTACCCTTCACCCACACACAGGGGCCAACTCACTGAGGACAATTAAGTCACTGAGCCACACATCTGTGGAGTCTGTGAGGAAACTGGGGCACCCATGGAAACCCACAGGGAGAGCATGCTGACTCCACAGGGACAGTGCCTGAGGTTGGGCTCGAAGCTGGGTCTCTGAAGCACTACTCGTAGGCAGCAGTACTACCCACCGCTCCCATTCTATTGAATTCCTCTCTTCAAACATCTCCTGGACATTTGTATCTAATCACTGAGAACCATGCACAAAATGCTGGAGGAACATAGCAGGTCAGACAACATCTATGGAGGGAAATAAGCTGGGACCCTAAATCTCCAGCTGTGTTCTTTCTGCATTTTGTCTGTATTGCTCAAGATTTCCAGCATTTGCAGAGTATCTTGTGTAACTATCAAATTAATATTTCTTTTCTCTCTTTTTCCATTTACCTCCCTTTTCCCCCTTCACTCTCTCTCCCTATTGATCTCTTCCATCCCTTCCTCCTTTCTCCCCTCCCCAACCTCTTCCTCTCCACTCACTACGACAGGTGACCTCGCTCTCTGCCCGGCCACTGACTCCCTCTCCGTCGGACCTGAGCTCTCAGACAGAGGATGAGGAGGAGGTGGCAGACCACCAAAAGTCCATCCACGTGGCCATGGGTCATTTCTACCCCCACAACGGGACGCTGCGGGCGAAGCCGTCCGGCAACACCATCTACATCGCCAGGAAAGAGCACTGTGTGTGAAGGCAATGAGTCAGGACAAGGACTCCACTGTGGGGTGGGGGGGACTCTACAGGATTTGGACACAGCAGGCTGGGAATCTGTCTGTACAGGACACAGATGGAGACACACCAGACCGTAGATACCACACCAGGGCTGTCCAGGAAACAAACAATGATACACTGGATCATAAAGATTCTGCCAGCACTGTACAGGACATGGGTGTGGAATCACTGGACCATAAACACCGTACTGGAATTGTACAGTACATGGACATAGACATACAGAACTGTAGAGTCCAACGGGCACTGTTCTAAACGCACGCTAGTCTGTATTGTTCCTGCTGGGAATGAGCCAATGCAGGACATGGAGACAACACACACAGACATGGACAGATGGGAGAGGCTCGGCTTGTCTCCCCAGGAACAGAGGAGGCTGAGGGTAGATGGTGGAGGGTGTAAATTGGTGAGGGGTCTGGGCAGAGTAAATAGGAAGCAGACCAGGGGCAGAGGGTTACAGGTTTAGAGAGGAGAGGAGGGAAGGTGTTTCCCCAGAAGGTGGGGTGTGGGACTCATTGCCTGATGGGGAAGGGGCAGAGATGCCCTCCACAGTTACGCAGAAGGGGGTGGACTTCAACAGCTGTAACCTGCCCTAGAGAGGGATTGAGTGGGGTGGGGCCTGTAACCCCACAGTGGCTCTGTGGAGACGCTCTTCTTGTGAGCTACCTCTGGTTATTGGTGCCATTCACCACCACCTTTAGCACAGCCTTTGGTCGTTTGAGGAGAAGGGTGAAGACCCCATACCTGGCACAAGATATGGTCTACTGGACAGTGAACCCTGCCCTTCTGAGGCCTGGACCACCCACCGCAGGCACCTCAAAGTACTGGAGAATCCCGCTAACACTGTCCCCACAGACCCCTCCTGATCCATTGGAAGGATCAGTTAACCAATATCAGTGATCTCTCCCAGACTGACATCCCCAGCATAGAGACCCCAGTTACACCCTGTCCCAACAGACAAACAACGTGACTTATCAGACTCCTGTAGAACACTCACCCTGTTCCCAGCTCTGTCACATCATCTCCACTGACTCCTGGGAATCTCTGGCCCACGGCTGTTTCAAGTGTACAGGGAATGTTCAGGATGGGATTGGGGACCTGGAGCTGTAGATCGGAAACACACAGAGGTCCAGTGTGAGCTTTGGACGGAGTTACCAGCTCATATACTCTCTACCCACCCATCCAGTCTTACACCTCCTGTCCTGTCTGTGATCCTACACTGACCTTAGGACAGGAGGAGGGTCAGCATCAGTCCCCACCAACTGACCAACAGAGGGGAAAGGGGTCACCTTGGTAGAGTTTTGAGGTGCGGAATTTGGGCTAGGCTCAGACTGAGCAGTGTGCGAGCGTTAGGTGGGATACGGCCATTCCACCTCTACTGCAGGAAGAACATAATAAATCTACTGAAAGTGGCAGCACTTCTCTGTCAAGAACCAGTTCACCATGTGGTGACTGTATGTGTGTGTGTGTGTGTGTGTTGGAGGGGTGGTGTCAGGCTCCAGTCTGATCAATCCTGTGATCCGTGCACCATCTTTAACCTGTTGTATATTTGTACAGAAGCTGAGTAAAGCTCTAGACTATAGTGTGGAAACAAACTGTCTGATCATTTGCTCCCATCGGACAGAACTGGACTCTTGCTGGGGAACAGGGCTCAAAGCCACAACCTCCCTCTCTTACCCCCTTATCAGTGTCCCTCTCATATACTCTCCCCACTTCTGTCTCCTCCTTCTCCCTTCCTTACTCTGTCAAGACCCTCTCACAAACTCTCCACCCTCCCCTTGCATCCCTCCATTCTTTCCTCCCGTCTCCTCCCTTCCCCTCCCTCTCTCTCCATCTGCCCCATTCCTACTCTATCTGTGTCTCTCCACCCTCTTCCCATCTCTTTCCCACCCCCCTTCTCTTGTCACTATTTCACCATCTCCCATCCTCCCTCACGCCATTCTTCCCCACTCACTCTCACTCAGTTAATCCCCCTTCCCTTTCTCACTACCACCTCCTTCAACCCCCATCCCCTTTTGTTCTCTCTTTTCCCTTCTACCCCACCTCTCACACCATTCTCCTCTCTACCCACTTCTTTCTCCCCTTCCCCTCACTCTCTGCCCTCCCCCTCACCCTCCTCAATCTCTCTCCCTGAATCTCACTTTCTTGTTTTCTCCCCTCTGCCCTCTACATTGCTCCCTTCCCTTCCCTCCCTCTGCCCTCTATATGACTCCCTCCCCTTCCCCTTCTGCCCTCTATATCACTAACTCCCCTTCCATCCCTCTGCCCTTTATATCACTCACTCCCCTTCCACCCCTCTGCCCTCTATATTACTCACTCCCCTTCCTCCCCTCTGCCCTCTATATCACTCACTCCCCTTCCTCCCCTCTGCCCTCTATATCACTCACTCCTCTTCCACCCCTCTGCCCTCTATATCACTCACTCCCCTTCCACCTCTCTGCCCTCTATATCACTCACTCCCCTTGCTCCCCTCTGCCCTCTATATCATTCACTCCCCTTCCTCCCCTCTGCCCTCTATATCACTCACTCCCCTTCCACCCCTCTGCCCTCTATATCACTCATTCCCCTTCCTCCCCTCTGCCCTCTATATCACTCACTCCCCTTCCACCCCTCTGCCCTCTACATCAATCTCTCCATTTCTCTCACTTCCCCTTGACCCTGTTTTTTCCTCTGTTTTCTCCCTGACCTCCACTCATGCCTCAACCCCACTCTCTTGTGCCTCATTCATCTCCCCTTTCCCCCCTCATTTCTCACTCTCCCATTTCCCTTTCCCTCTCTCACTCTGTCCATCTCTCTCTCTCTCCAACCTCTTTCTCACTCTACTCCTGTCTCTCTCTCTGTCTCTTGGTCCTCTCCCATCCGCATCTATCTTTCTCTATCCCCTCTCTCTCTCTGGTTTCTCTACTCAGACAGCGCTGAAACAGGACGTGGTTTCATGGAGCACCCGGGCTGCTTCCTGACAGCGACCATCATGAAGGGGGATTTGCAGGAGTCTCCCTCCTCCAACCCTCCCTCGAACTTGAGAAGGTAGTGAGTTCCACCAAAGGTCATTATCATTCTGCATTTGCATTCTTCCTCCCTCTGTCTCTCCCTCTCTCTCTGTCTCTCTCTTTCACCGTCACACCCTTCCTCTCACTCTACCCCTCCCTCTGTCTCTCGCTTCCTGCCGAGGCGGAACTACAAGAACCCTCGGCCTCCCTTCCTGTGCTGCACACAGCCCTCGGTCTCTGCCTGTGGCTCGGGCACTGCGCATCATCACCGCCCCCTTCCACGGCCCGCCGGACACAGGGAGGCACTGGGCCAGACAGAAAAACGGTGGAAGCAGTGGCGGGGAGATTGAGGCCAGTAACCGGTGGAGAGTGACAGGGGCCCGGGAAATGGCAACAGGCTTGTCCCAGGCGACGGGGCCCAGTTGGGACAGGTAGGCCAGAGGCTGGCCTTCGCACCTCTGAGAGACCAGGAGAGGCAGACAGGAAGCCGGGCTCTGTGAGAGAGGTAGCCAGCCATGAAACGGCAGAAGGGGAAGAAGAAAGGGCAAGCCAAGGAACGAGTCTTCGGCTGTGATCTAGTGGCTCACCTGGAGGGGACTGGACATGACGGTAAGATCCAGAATACTCATCATTGTACAGATGGCCCGCTGTAAGAGAGTGACTGGGAGACACCAGTCAATGTATAGGTATCCCTCTGACAGAGAGGGACTGAGAGACACCGGTCAGTGTACAGATATCCCCCTGAGAGAGAGGGACTGAAAGACACTGGTCAGTGTACAGATATCCCCCTGAGAGAGAGGGACTGAGAGACACTGGTCAGTGTACAGATATCCCCCTGAGAGAGAGGGACTGAGAGACACTGGTCAGTGTACAGATATCCCCTGAGGGAGAGGGACTGAGAGACACCGGTCAGTGTACAGATATCCCCTGAGAGAGAGGACTGAGTGATCCTGGTCAGTGTACAAATACATCTTGGAGGAACCTCACTAGGATAACCCCAGCATCTGATGAAATTGATCCCAGGATGCTGAGGAAGCTGAAGAGTAAATGATAAGGAATGAAGGTGCTTGAGGAATATCAGAGATATGAGAAAACACTTCAGAGCAAAATCAGCAGGGTTGAAAGAAGGCTTGACGTTGAAGGAGATTCCCAAGAGCTTCTCCAGATGTGTTAAGAGCAGCAGGATAGCAAAAGACAAAACTAGTCAATTGAAAATCAGCAAAATCTGGGGGTGGGGCACTACACAGGAGTGAAATAAGCTGCATAAAGTTGCGAACTCAGTCAGCTTCATCATGGGCACTAGCCTCCCCAGCATCCACGACATTGTTGAGGAGCGATGCCTCAGAATGCAGCATACACCTTTAAGGACTCCCATCACCCAGGACATGCCTTCTTCTCATTTCTACCATCAGGGAGGAGGTACAGGAGCCTCAAGACACACTTAACATTTCAGGAATACCTTCCCCCTCTCTGCTTTCAGATTTCCGAATAGAGAATGAACCCATGAACACTATTTCACTGCTTTTTATTTTCTCTTTTTGCATAACTTAGTTATTTTAACTTTATAAATATTACTGTAATTTACTATTATGTATTGTAATGTACTACTGCCACAAACCAACACATTTCACAACATATTGCAGCGATATTAACCGGTTTTGATTCTGAGCTTGGTCAATTATACATGGAATTGAAAGCAAAAGGGAGATAGTAAACAGCTTTTTCACATCTGTATTTAGCCAGGAGATGGATGCAAAGCCTACAGAACTGAGGCAAGTAAACAGAGGTCATGGACAATATACAGATTACAGGAGAAAAGGTGCTTGAGGCAAATTATGGTGGATAAATCTCCAGGGCCTTGACAAAATGTCCCCTTGCACCTTGTGGGAGGCAAGAGCAGAGATTGCAGGGGCCTTTGCAGAGGTATTTAAAAATGCCCTTTGCCACAGGTGGGATGCTGGAGGATTGGACGATTGCTAATGTTCTGTTGTTTAAGAAAGGTTCTCAGATGAGCCTGAGAATTATAGACCAGTGAGCCTGATATCAGTAATGGGAAAAGTTATTGGAAAGTATTTTTAGGAACAGGACATACAAATAATTAGATGGACAAGGCATGATTTAGGATAGTTAACATGGCTTTGTGTGTGATTTGTCATGTCTAACAGATTTTGTGGAGATTTTCAACGAGTTTATCAGGAAATTTGACTTCCTAGTAAGGCAGTGGATTTTGTCTAGGTGGACTTTAGCACAGCCTTTGTCAAGATCCCACATGAGAGTCTGGTCCAGAAGGTTCAGTTGCTTGGCATTAAAGATGAGGTGGTAAATTGGATTAGACATTGGCTTTGCAGGAGAAGCTAGAGGGTGGTGGTAGATGGTTGTCTCTCAGGCTCAAGGCCTGTGACTAGTGGTGTTCAGCAAGGAATGGCGCTGGGTCCATTGTTGTTTGTCACCTGTATCAATGATCTGGATAATAATGTGATAAACTGGATTCAAAAGTTTTGTGGATGACAGCAATATTGGGGGTTTAGTGGACAGTCAGAAAGATTATTAAAGCTTGCAGAGGGATCTAGACCAGTTGGAAACTAGGCTGAAAAATGGAAGATGGAACTTAATACAGACAAGTGTGAGGTGGGAATTACCCAGTGAAAGGTAGGACACTGAGGAGTGCGGTAGAAAAACAGGGATCTGGGAATACAGATCCATTGTTCCTTGAAAGTGGGGTCACAGGTAGATAGGGTCTTAAAGAAAGCTTTCAGCACATTGCCTCTCGTAAATCAATGTATTGAGTACTGGAAATGTATATTATGTTGGTTTATACAACTTCAACATAACATCCCATTTCCTGTACACAATTAATTAATTTATCAGGCGTAATCTGAAGTATTGTGTCCAGTTCTGGTCACTTAACCACAGGAAGGATGTCAGTAGGATTGAAAGAGTACAGAGAGGATTGATAAGGATATTGCCAGAACTGGAGGACAGGAGTTATAAGGAAAGGTTGAATTGATTAGGACTATATTATCTGGAGGATGAGGGGAGATTTGTTAGGGGTATTTGATCATGGGGTATAAATCTTGGGCTTTTTCCACTGAGACTGGAACTGGACATCATATGTTCAGGGTGAAAGGTGAAATATTTAAGGGAAAATAGGGTAAAACTTTTCACTCAGACAGTGGTGAGAGTGTGGAACGAGCTGCCGGTGGAAGTGGTGGATGAAGGTTTAATTGCAAAATTTAAGAGAAATTTGGGTAAGTATTTGGATGGGAGGGGTATTAGGGCTATGGTCCAGGTGTGGGTTGATGGGTCTTGGCAGAATAACTGTTTGGCATGGATTTGATGGGCTGAAGGGCCTGTTTCTGTGTTGTAGTGCTCTATGACTCTGTTGTTGGAGCCTTGATGGAGATGCTTGCATCATCTTTATCCACAATGGGTTTGCACACTGGAGAATATCCAATGTGATTCTTCTGTTTAAGAAGGGCAGCAGGTACAAACCATTCAATTGCAGGTTAATGAGTCTGATGTTGGTGGCAGGAAAATTTATTGCAGAAAACGTTTACGATTGGCTCATACAGGAAAACATGGACTGATAGGGACAGTCAGCATGGCTCTGTGTGGAGCAGGTGTTGCCTTGAGGTTTTCTTTTGAGGAGTGATGAAGGATGTTGTCTGCATGGTCTGAAAAATGGCAAATAGAATTTAAAGCACAGAATGTCAAGGCGAGGTGTTGAGCTTCAGTACGTGTAACAGTGAATGGTAGGGCACTGAGGAGTGTGGTAGAACAAAGGGATCTGGGAGTACAAGAACACAATTCATTGAAAGTAGTGTTGCAGGCAGATAGAATTATAAAGACATTCTTTGGCACATGGGCTATCAAAAACCAAAGAGTGCAGGAGATGGGATATTATGTTGAAGTTTTGGTCATGTTGAAGATATAAATAAGATTGAAAGAATGCAGAGAAAATTTACAAGGATGTTGTTGGGACTTGAGGACCTGAGTTATAAGGAAAGATTGAATAGGTTAGGACTTTCTTCCCTAGACTGTAGAAGATTTAAATTTGATAGAGGTATAGATGGGTAAATGCAAGCATGCTTTTTCCACTGAGCTTGGGTGGGACCACAACAGCGGTCATGTCAAGGGTGAAAGGTGAAACGTTTAAGGGAGTACGAAAGGAAACTTCATCACTCAGAAGGTCGGGAGAGTGGGGAATGAGCTGAGAGTGTACGTGGTGGATCTGGGGGCGATTTCAGCATTAAAAAGAAATTTCGATAGGTAAATGGGTGGATAACTGTACATAACAGTTTGAATCGACAGCGACCCAGAGGGGTTGTACAGTTCAAATCCATAGAGACCCAAGGGGATTGTACAGTATTAATCGAGAGAGACCCAGAGGGATTGTACATTTTGAATCGATAGAGACCCAGTGGGATTGTACAGTTTGAATCGATAGAGACCCAGAGGGATTGTACATTTCGAATCGACAGTGAACCAGAGGGATTGTACAGTTTGAATCGATAGAGACCCAGAGGGATTGTACAGTTTGAATCGATAGAGACCCAGAGGGATTGTACATTTCGAATCGACAGTGAACCAGAGGGATTGTACAGTTTGAATCGATAGAGACCCAGAGGGATTGTACAGTTTGAATCGATAGAGACCCAGAGGGATTGTACATTTCGAATCGACAGTGAACCAGAGGGATTGTACAGTTTGAGTTGATAGAGACCCGGAGAAATTGTACGGTTCGAATCCACAGAGACCCAGAGGGATTGTACAGTTCGAATTGACAGTGACCCAGAGGGATTGTACAGTTTGAATTGATTGAGACTGAGAGGGATAGTACAGTTCAAATCGATAGAGACCCAGAGAGATTGTACAGTTTGAATCGACAGAGACCCAGAGGGATTGTACAATTTGAGTCGATAGAGACCCAGAGGGATTGTACAGTTCAAATCGATAGAGACCCAGAGAGATTGTACAGTTTGAATCGACAGAGACCCAGAGGGATTGTACATTTTGAATCGACAGCGACCCAGAGGGATTGTACAGTTTGAGTTGATAGAGACCCGGAGAAATTGTACGGTTCGAATCCATAGAGACCCAGAGAGATAGTACTGTTTAAATCCATACAGACCCAGAGGGATTGTACAGTTCGAATCCATAGAGACCCAGAGGGATTGTACAGTTCGAATCCATAGAGACCCAGAACGATTGTACAGTTTGAATCCATAGAGACCCAGAGGGATTGTACAGTTCGAATCGATAGAGACCCAGAGGGATTGTACAGTTTGAAACGACAACGACCCAGAGGGGTTGTACAGTTCGAATTGATTGAGACTGAGAGGGATTATACGGTTCAAACTGAAAGTGACACAGGGGGATTATACAGTTTGTATTGATAGAGACCCAGAGAGATTGTACAGTTTGAATCGACAGAGACCCAGAGGGATTGTACAGTTCAAATCCGTAGAGACCCAGAGGGATTGAACGGTGTGAATCCATAGAGACCCAGTGGGATTGTACAGTTGGAATCGATACAGACTCAGAGGGTTTGTACAGTTGGAATCGATAGAGACCCGGAGGGATTGTACAGTTGGAATCGATAGAGACTCAGAGGGTTTGTACAGTTCGAATCGACAGCGACCCAGAGGGATTGTACAGTTCAAATCCATAGAGACCCAGAACGATTGTACAGTTCGAATCCGTAGAGACCCAGAGGGATTGTACAGTTCGAATCGATAGAGACCCAGAGGGATTGTACAGTTTGAAACGACAACGACCCAGAGGGATTGTACAGTTCAAATCGATAGAAAACGAGAGGGATTGTACAGTGTGAATCGATAGAGACCCAGAGGGATTGTACAGTGTGAATCGATAGAGACCCGGAGGGATTGTACAGTTTGAATCCACAGAGACCCAGAGGGATTGTACAGTTTGAATCAATAGAGACCCAGAGAGATTGTACAGTTTGAATGGATAGAGACCCAGAGGGTTTGTACAGTTCAAATCGACAGAGACCCAGAGGGATTGTACAGTTTGAATTGATAGAGACCCAGAGGGTTTGTACAGTTCAAATCGACAGAGACCCAGAGGGATTGTACAGTTTGAATCCATAGAGACCCAGAGGGATTGTACAGTTTGAATCAATAGAGACCCAGAGAGATTGTACAGTTTGAATGGATAGAGACCCAGAGGGTTTGTACAGTTCAAATCGACAGAGATCCAGAGGGATTGTACAGTTTGAATTGATAGAGACCCGGAGGGATTGTACAGTTTGAATCCATAGAGACCCAGAGGGATTGTACAGTTTGAATCAATAGAGACCCAGAGAGATTGTACAGTTTGAAAGGATAGAGACCCAGAGGGTTTGTACAGTTCAAATCGACAGAGACCCAGAGGGATTGTACATTTCGAATCGACAGTGACCCAGAGGGATTGTACAGTTTGAGTTGATAGAGACCCAGAGAGATTGTACGGTTCGAATCCATAGAGACCCAGAGGGATTGTACAGTTCAAATCGATAGTGACCCAGAGGGATTGTACAGCTTGAGTCGATAGAGACCCAGAGAGATTGTACAGTATGAATCCATAGAGACCCGGAGCGATTGTATAGTGTGAATCAACAGCGATCAAGAGGGGTTGTACAGTTCGAATTGATTGAGACCGAGAGGGATTTACAGTTCAAATCGATAGGGAGCCAGAGAGATAGTACAGTTTGAATCGACAGTGACCCGGGGGGATTGTACAGTTCGAATCCATAGAGAACCAGAGGGATTGTACAGTTGGAATCGACAGTGACCCAAGAGAGATTGTACTGTTTGAATTGATAGAGACCCAGAGGGATTGTACAGTTAGAATCGATAGAGAATGAGAGGGATTGGACAGTTAGAATCAACAGAGACCCAGTGGGATTGTACAGTTCGAATCGACGGTGACCCAGAGGGTTGGTATGGTTCAAATTGAAAGTGAACCAAAGTGATTGTTCAGTTTGTGTCCATAGAGCCCCAGAGGGATTGTACAGTTAGAATCGATAGAGAATGAGAGGGATTGGACAGTTAGAATCAACAGAGACCCAGTGGGATTGTACAGTTCAAATCGACAGTGACCCAGAGGGTTGGTATGGTTCAAATTGAAATTGACCCAGAGTGATTGTTCAGTTTGTTTCGATAGGGACCCAGAGGGATTGTACAGTTTGAATCGACGGTGACCCAGAGGGTTGGTATGGTTCAAATTGAAAGTGACCCAAAGTGATTGTTCAGTTTGTGTCCATAGAGCCCCAGAGAGATTGTACAGTTTGAATCGATAAAGACCCAGAGAGATTGTATGGTTCGAATCCTTAGAGACCCAGAGGGATTGTACAGTTCGAATCAACAGTGACCCAGAGGGATTGTACAGTTCGAATCGATAGAGACCCAGATTGATTGTACAGTTCAAATTGACAGTGACCGTGAGGGTTTGTACAGTTCAAACTGAAAGTGACCCAGAGGGGTTGTACAGTTTGAATTGACAGTGACCGAGAGGGATTGTACAGTTCGAATCGATAGAGACCGAGAGGGATTGTACAGTTTGAATCAATAGAGACCGAGTGAGATTGTACAGTTTGAATCGACAGTTACCCAGAGGGATTGTACAGTTTGAGTCAATAGAGACCCAGAGATATTGTATGGTTCAAATCCATAGAGACCCAGAGGGATGGTACAGTTCGAATCAACAGTGACCCAGAGGGATTGTACAGTTCGAATCGATGGAGACCCAGAGGGATTGTACAGTTCGAATCCATAGAGACCCAGAGGGATTGTACAGTTCGAATCGATAGAGACCGAGAGAGATTGTACAGTTCGAATCGACAGTTACCCAGAGGGATTGTACAGTTTGAGTCAATAGAGACCCAGAGATATTGTATGGTTCAAATCCATAGAGACCCAGAGGGATTGTACAGTTCGAATTGACAGAGGCCCAGAGGGATTGTACTGTTCAAATCCATAGAGACCCAGAGGGATTGTATGGTTCGAATCCATAGACACCCAGAGTGATTGTACAGTATGAATCCATAGAGACCCGGAGCGATTGACAGTGTGAATCAACAGTGACCCAGAGGGGTTGTACAGTTCGAATTGATTGAGACCGAGAGGGATTGTACGGTTCAAACTGAAAGTGACCCAGGGGGATTGTACAGTTTGAATTGATAGAGACCCAGAGAGATTGTACAGTTTGAATCCATAGAGACCCAGAGAGATTGTACAGTTTGAATCCATAGAGACCCAGAGGGATTGTACAGTTCGAATCGATGGAGACCCAGAGGGATTGTACAGTTTGAATCAACAGCGACCCAGAGGGATTGTACAGTTCGAATCCATAGAGACCCAGAACGATTGTACAGTTCGAATCTGTAGAGACCCAGAGGGATTGAACGGTGTGAATCCATAGAGACCCAGAGGGATTGTACAGTTCGAATTGATAGAGACCCAGAGGGATTGTACAGTTTGAAACGACAACGACCCAGAGAGATTGTACAGTTCGAATCCGTAGAGACCCAGAGGGATTGAACGGTGTGAATCCAAAGAGACCCAGTGGGATTGTACAGTTGGAATCGATACAGACTCAGAGGATTTGTACAGTTGGAATCGATAGAGACCTAGAGGGATTGTACAGTTGGAATCGATAGAGACCCAGAGGGATTGTACAGTTAGAATCGACAGTGACCCAGAGGGTTGGTATGGTTCAAATTGAAAGTGACCCAGAGTGATTGTTCAGTTTGTGTCGATAGAGCCCCAGAGGGATTGTACAGTTTGAATCAACAGAGACCCAGAGGGATTGTACAGTTTGAGTCGATAGAGACTCAGAGGGATTGTGCAGTATGAATCGACAGTGACCCAGGGGGATTGTACAGTTCGAATCAACAGTGGCCCAGAGGGATTGTACAGTTTGATTCGATAGAGATCCCAAGAGATTGTATGGTTCGAATCCATAGACACCAGAGTGATTGTACAGTATGAATCCATAGAGACCCGGAGCGATTGACAGTGTGAATCAACAGCGACCCAGAGGGGTTGTACAGTTCGAATTGATTGAGACCGAGAGGGATTGTACGGTTCAAACTGAAAGAGACCCAGAGGGATTGTACAGTTTGAATTGAGAGAGACCCAGAGAGATTGTACAGTTCAAATCCATAGAGACCCAGAGAGATTGTACAGTTTGAATCCATAGAGACCCAGAGGGATTGTACAGTTTGAATCAACAGCGACCCAGAGGGATTGTACAGTTTGAGTCAATAGAGACCCCAGGAGATTGTATGGTTCGAATCCATAGACACCCAGAGTGATTGTACAGTGTGAATTTATAGAGACCCGGAGCGATTGACAGTGTGAATCAACAGTGATCCAGAGGGGTTGTACAGTTTGAATCCATAGAGACCCAGAGGGATTGTAAAGTTTGAATCGATTTAGACCCAGAGGGATTGTACAGTATGAATTTATAGAGACCCTGAGCGATTGACAGTGTGAATCAACAGTGACCCAGAGGGGTTGTACAGTTTGAATCCATAGAGACCCAGAGGGATTGTAAAGTTTGAATCGATTTAGACCCAGAGGGATTGTACAGTTTGAATTTATAGAGACCCGGAGCGATTGACAGTGTGAATCAACAGTGACCCAGAGGGGTTGTACAGTTTGAATCCATAGAGACCCAGAGGGATTGTAAAGTTTGAATCTATTTAGACCCAGAGGGATTGTACAGTTTGAATCAACAGCGACCCAGAGGGATTGTACAGTTCGAATCCATAGAGACCGAGAGAGATTGTACAGTTTGAATCCATAGAGACCCAGAGGGATTGTAAAGTTTGAATCAACAGCGACCCAGAGGGATTGTACAGTTCGAATCCATAGAGACCGAGAGAGATTGTACAGTTCGAATCGACAGTTACCCAGAGGGATTGTACAGTTTCAGTCAATAGAGACCCAGAGATATTGTATGGTTCAAATCCATAGAGACCCAAAGGGATTGTACAGTTCGAATTGACAGAGGCCCAGAGGGATTGTACTGTTCAAATCCATAGAGACCCAGAGGGATTGTATAGTTCGAATCCATAGAGAACCAGAGGGATTGTACATTTCGAATCGACAGTGACCCAGAGGGATTGTACAGTTTTAGTCGATAGAGACCCAAAGAGATTGTATGGTTCGAATCCATAGACACCCAGAGTGATTGTACAGTATGAATCCATAGAGACCCGGAGCGATTGACAGTGTGAAGCAACAGTGACCCAGAGGGGTTGTACAGTTTGAATTGATTGAGACCGAGAGGGATTGTACGGTTCAAACTGAAAGTGACCCAGGAGGATTATACAGTTTGTATTGATAGAGACCCAGAGGATTTGTACAGTTCGAATCCATAGAGACCCAGAGGGATTGTACAGTTTGAAAGGACAGCGACCCAGAGGGGTTGTACTGTTTGAATTGATAGAGACCCAGAGGGATTGTACAGTTCAAATCGATAGAGAACGAGAGGGATTGTACAGTTAGAATCGATAGAGACCCAGTGGGATTGTACAGTTCGAATACATAGAGACCCAGAGGGATTGTACAGTTCAAATCGATAGAGTACGAGAGGGATTGTACAGTTAGAATCGATAGAGACCCAGTGGGTTTGTACAGTTTGAATACATAGAGACCCAGAGGGATTGTACAGTTCGAATCCATAGAGACCCAGAGGGATTGTACAGTTCGAATTGATAGAGACCCAGAGGGATTGTACAGTTTGAAACGACAACGACCCAGAGGGGTTGTACAGTTCGAATTGATTGAGACTGAGAGGGATTGTACTGTTCAAACTGAAAGTGACCCAGGGGGATTATACAGTTTGTATTGATAGAGACCCGGAGAGATTGTACAGTTCAAATCCATAGAGACCCAGAGAGATTGTACAGTTTGAATCGACAGAGACCCAGAGGGATTGTACAGTTCGAATCCATAGAGACCCAGAGGGATTGTACAGTTGGAATCGATACAGACTCAGAGGGTTTGTACAGTTGGAATTGATAGAGACCCAGAGGGATTGTACAGTTCAAATCGACAGAGACCCAAGAGAGATTGTACTGTTTGAACTGATAGAGACCCAGAGGGATTGTACAGTTCGAATCGACAGTGACCCAGAGGGTCGGTATGGTTAAAATTGAAAGTGACCCAGAGGGATTGTACAGTTTTAGTCGATAGAGACCCAAAGAGATTGTATGCTTCGAATCCATAGACACCCAGATTGATTGTACAGTATGAATCCATAGAGACCCGGAGCGATTGACAGTGTGAAGCAACAGTGACCCAGAGGGGTTGTACAGTTCGAATTGATTGAGACCGAGAGGGATTGTACGGTTCAAACTGAAAGTGACCCAGGGGGATTGTACAGTTTGAATTGATAGAGTCCCAGAGAGATTGTACAGTTTGAATCCATAGAGACCCAGAGGGATTGTACAGTTTGAATCGATGGAGACCCAGAGGGATTGTACAGTTTGAATCCATAGAGACCCAGAGGCATTGTACAGTTCAAATCCATAGAGACCCAGAGAGATTGTACAGTTCGAATCGATGGAGACCCGGAGGGATTGTACAGTTTGAATCAACAGCGACCCAGAAGGATTGTACAGTTCAAATCGATGGAGACCCAGAGGGATTGTACAGTTTGAATCAACAGCGACCCAGAGGGATTGTACAGTTTGAATCCATAGAGACCCAGAACGATTGTACAGTTCGCATCCGTAGAGACCCAGAGTGATTGAACGGTGTGAATCAACAGCGACCCAGGGGGATTGTACAGTTCGAATCAACAGTGGCCCAGAGGGATTGTACAGTTTGATTCGATAGAGATCCCAAGAGATTGTATGGTTCGAATCCATAGACACCAGAGTGATTGTACAGTATGAATCCATAGAGACCCGGAGCGATTGACAGTGTGAATCAACAGCGACCCAGAGGGATTGTACAGTTCGAATTGATTGAGACCGAGAGGGATTGTACGGTTCAAACTGAAAGAGACCCAGAGGGATTGTACAGTTTGAATTGAGAGAGACCCAGAGAGATTGTACAGTTCAAATCCATAGAGACCCAGAGAGATTGTACAGTTTGAATCCATAGAGACCCAGAGGGATTGTACAGTTTGAATCAACAGCGACCCAGAGGGATTGTACAGTTTGAGTCAATAGAGACCCCAGGAGATTGTATGGTTCGAATCCATAGACACCCAGAGTGATTGTACAGTGTGAATTTATAGAGACCCGGAGCGATTGACAGTGTGAATCAACAGTGATCCAGAGGGGTTGTACAGTTTGAATCCATAGAGACCCAGAGGGATTGTAAAGTTTGAATCGATTTAGACCCAGAGGGATTGTACAGTATGAATTTATAGAGACCCTGAGCGATTGACAGTGTGAATCAACAGTGACCCAGAGGGGTTGTACAGTTTGAATCCATAGAGACCCAGAGGGATTGTAAAGTTTGAATCGATTTAGACCCAGAGGGATTGTACAGTTTGAATTTATAGAGACCCGGAGCGATTGACAGTGTGAATCAACAGTGACCCAGAGGGGTTGTACAGTTTGAATCCATAGAGACCCAGAGGGATTGTAAAGTTTGAATCGATTTAGACCCAGAGGGATTGTACAGTTTGAATCAACAGCGACCCAGAGGGATTGTACAGTTCGAATCCATAGAGACCGAGAGAGATTGTACAGTTTGAATCCATAGAGACCCAGAGGGATTGTAAAGTTTGAATCAACAGCGACCCAGAGGGATTGTACAGTTCGAATCCATAGAGACCGAGAGAGATTGTACAGTTCGAATCGACAGTTACCCAGAGGGATTGTACAGTTTCAGTCAATAGAGACCCAGAGATATTGTATGGTTCAAATCCATAGAGACCCAAAGGGATTGTACAGTTCGAATTGACAGAGGCCCAGAGGGATTGTACTGTTCAAATCCATAGAGACCCAGAGGGATTGTATAGTTCGAATCCATAGAGAACCAGAGGGATTGTACATTTCGAATCGACAGTGACCCAGAGGGATTGTACAGTTTTAGTCGATAGAGACCCAAAGAGATTGTATGGTTCGAATCCATAGACACCCAGAGTGATTGTACAGTATGAATCCATAGAGACCCGGAGCGATTGACAGTGTGAAGCAACAGTGACCCAGAGGGGTTGTACAGTTTGAATTGATTGAGACCGAGAGGGATTGTACGGTTCAAACTGAAAGTGACCCAGAGAGATTGTACAGTTCAAATCCATTGCGACCCAGAGAGATAGTACTGTTTAAATCCGTACAGACCCAGAGGGATTGTACAATTGAATTCGTAGAGACCCAGAGGGATTGTACAGTTCGAATCCATAGAGACCCAGAGGGATTGTACAGTTCGAATCGATGGAGACCCAGAGGGATTGTACAGTTCGAATTGATAGAGACCCAGAGGGATTGTACAGTTTGAAACGACAACGACCCAGAGGGGTTGTACAGTTCGAATTGATTGAGACTGAGAGGGATTGTACGGTTCAAACTGAAAGTGACCCAGGAGGATTATACAGTTTGTATTGATAGAGACCCAGAGGATTTGTACAGTTCGAATCCATAGAGACCCAGAGGGATTGTACAGTTTGAAAGGACAGCGACCCAGAGGGGTTGTACTGTTTGAATTGATAGAGACCCAGAGGGATTGTACAGTTCAAATCGATAGAGAACGAGAGGGATTGTACAGTTAGAATCGATAGAGACCCAGTGGGATTGTACAGTTCGAATACATAGAGACCCAGAGGGATTGTACAGTTCAAATCGATAGAGTACGAGAGGGATTGTACAGTTAGAATCGATAGAGACCCAGTGGGATTGTACAGTTCGAATACATAGAGACCCAGAGGGATTGTACAGTTCGAATCCATAGAGACCCAGAGGGATTGTACAGTTCGAATTGATAGAGACCCAGAGGGATTGTACAGTTTGAAACGACAACGACCCAGAGGGGTTGTACAGTTCGAATTGATTGAGACTGAGAGGGATTGTACTGTTCAAACTGAAAGTGACCCAGGGGGATTATACAGTTTGTATTGATAGAGACCCGGAGAGATTGTACAGTTCAAATCCATAGAGACCCAGAGAGATTGTACAGTTTGAATCGACAGAGACCCAGAGGGATTGTACAGTTCGAATCCATAGAGACCCAGAGGGATTGTACAGTTGGAATTGATACAGACTCAGAGGGTTTGTACAGTTGGAATTGATAGAGACCCAGAGGGATTGTACAGTTCGAATCGACAGAGACCCAAGAGAGATTGTACTGTTTGAACTGATAGAGACCCAGAGGGATTGTACAGTTCGAATCGACAGTGACCCAGAGGGTCGGTATGGTTAAAATTGAAAGTGACCCAGAGGGATTGTACAGTTTTAGTCGATAGAGACCCAAAGAGATTGTATGCTTCGAATCCATAGACACCCAGATTGATTGTACAGTATGAATCCATAGAGACCCGGAGCGATTGACAGTGTGAAGCAACAGTGACCCAGAGGGGTTGTACAGTTCGAATTGATTGAGACCGAGAGGGATTGTACGGTTCAAACTGAAAGTGACCCAGGGGGATTGTACAGTTTGAATTGATAGAGACCCAGAGAGATTGTACAGTTTGAATCCATAGAGACCCAGAGGGATTGTACAGTTTGAATCGATGGAGACCCAGAGGGATTGTACAGTTTGAATCCATAGAGACCCAGAGGCATTGTACAGTTCAAATCCATAGAGACCCAGAGAGATTGTACAGTTCGAATCGATGGAGACCCGGAGGGATTGTACAGTTTGAATCAACAGCGACCCAGAAGGATTGTACAGTTCAAATCGATGGAGACCCAGAGGGATTGTACAGTTTGAATCAACAGCGACCCAGAGGGATTGTACAGTTTGAATCCATAGAGACCCAGAACGATTGTACAGTTCGCATCCGTAGAGACCCAGAGTGATTGAACGGTGTGAATCCATAGAGACCCAGAGGGATTGTACAGTTCGAATTGATAGAGACCCAGAGGGTTTGTACAGTTTGAAACGACAATGACCCAGAGGGGTTGTACAGTTCGAATTGATTGAGACTGAGAGGGATTGTACGGTTCAAACTGAAAGTGACCCAGGGGGATTATACAGTTTGTATTGATAGAGACCCAGAGAGATTGTACAGTTCAAATCCATAGAGACCCAGAGAGATTGTACAGTTTGAATCGACAGAGACCCAGAGGGATTGTACAGTTCGAATCCGTAGAGACCCAGAGGGATTGAACGGTGTGAATCCATAGAGACCCAGTGGGATTGTACAGTTCGAATCCATAGAGACCCAGTGGGATTGTACAGTTGGAATCGATACAGACTCAGAGGGTTTTTACTGTTGGAATCGATAGAGACCCAGAGGGATTGTACAGTTCGAATCGACAGAGACCCAAGAGAGATTGTACTGTTTGAACTGATAGAGACCCAGAGTGATTGTACAGTTCGAATCGACAGTGACCCAGAGGGTTGGTATGGTTAAAATTGAAAGTGACCCAGAGTGATTGTTCAGTTTGTGTCGATAGAGCCCCAGAGGGATTGTACAGTTTGAATCCATAGAGACCCGGAGGGATTGTACAGTTTGAATCGACAGAGACCCAGAGGGATTGTACAGTTCGAATCGACAGTGGCCCAGAGGGATTGTACAGTTTGAGTCGATAGAGACCCCAAGAGATTGTATGGTTCGAATCCATAGACACCAGAGTGATTGTACAGTTCAAATCCAGAGAGACCCAGAGAGATTGTACAGTTTGAATCCATAGAGACCCAGAGGGATTGTACAGTTTGAATCGATGGAGACCCAGAGGGATTGTACAGTTCGAATCGATGGAGACCCAGAGGGATTATACAGTTTGAATCAACAGAGACCCAGAGGGATTGTACAGTTCGAATCGATGGAGACCCAGAGGGATTGTACAGTTTGAATCGATGGAGACCCAGAGGGATTGTACAGTTTGAATCCATAGAGACCCAGAGGGATTGTACAGTTCGAATCCATAGAGACCCAGAACGATTGTGCAGTTCGAATCTGTAGAGACCCAGAGGGATTGAACGGTGTGAATCCATAGAGACCCAGAGAGATTGTACAGTTCGAATCGATGGAGACCCGGAGGGATTGTACAGTTTGAATCAACAGCGACCCAGAGGGATTGTACAGTTTGAATCCATAGAGACCCAGAACGATTGTACAGTTCGCATCCGTAGAGACCCAGAGTGATTGAACGGTGTGAATCCATAGAGACCCAGAGGGATTGTACAGTTCGAATTGATAGAGACCCAGAGGGTTTGTACAGTTTGAAACGACAATGACCCAGAGGGGTTGTACAGTTCGAATTGATTGAGACTGAGAGGGATTGTACGGTTCAAACTGAAAGTGACCCAGGGGGATTATACAGTTTGTATTGATAGAGACCCAGAGAGATTGTACAGTTCAAATCCATAGAGACCCAGAGAGATTGTACAGTTTGAATCCATAGAGACCCAGAGGGATTGTACAGTTTGAGTCAATAGAGACCCCAGGAGATTGTATGGTTCGAATCCATAGACACCCAGAGTGATTGTACAGTGTGAATTTATAGAGACCCGGAGCGATTGACAGTGTGAATCAACAGTGATCCAGAGGGGTTGTACAGTTTGAATCCATAGAGACCCAGAGGGATTGTAAAGTTTGAATCGATTTAGACCCAGAGGGATTGTACAGTTTGAATCAACAGCGACCCAGAGGGATTGTACAGTTCGAATCCATAGAGACCGAGAGAGATTGTACAGTTTGAATCCATAGAGACCCAGAGGGATTGTAAAGTTTGAATCAACAGCGACCCAGAGGGATTGTACAGTTCGAATCCATAGAGACCGAGAGAGATTGTACAGTTCGAATCGACAGTTACCCAGAGGGATTGTACAGTTTCAGTCAATAGAGACCCAGAGATATTGTATGGTTCAAATCCATAGAGACCCAAAGGGATTGTACAGTTCGAATTGACAGAGGCCCAGAGGGATTGTACTGTTCAAATCCATAGAGACCCAGAGGGATTGTATAGTTCGAATCCATAGAGAACCAGAGGGATTGTACATTTCGAATCGACAGTGACCCAGAGGGATTGTACAGTTTTAGTCGATAGAGACCCAAAGAGATTGTATGGTTCGAATCCATAGACACCCAGAGTGATTGTACAGTATGAATCCATAGAGACCCGGAGCGATTGACAGTGTGAAGCAACAGTGACCCAGAGGGGTTGTACAGTTTGAATTGATTGAGACCGAGAGGGATTGTACGGTTCAAACTGAAAGTGACCCAGGAGGATTATACAGTTTGTATTGATAGAGACCCAGAGGATTTGTACAGTTCGAATCCATAGAGACCCAGAGGGATTGTACAGTTTGAAAGGACAGCGACCCAGAGGGGTTGTACTGTTTGAATTGATAGAGACCCAGAGGGATTGTACAGTTCAAATCGATAGAGAACGAGAGGGATTGTACAGTTAGAATCGATAGAGACCCAGTGGGATTGTACAGTTCGAATACATAGAGACCCAGAGGGATTGTACAGTTCAAATCGATAGAGTACGAGAGGGATTGTACAGTTAGAATCGATAGAGACCCAGTGGGTTTGTACAGTTTGAATACATAGAGACCCAGAGGGATTGTACAGTTCGAATCCATAGAGACCCAGAGGGATTGTACAGTTCGAATTGATAGAGACCCAGAGGGATTGTACAGTTTGAAACGACAACGACCCAGAGGGGTTGTACAGTTCGAATTGATTGAGACTGAGAGGGATTGTACTGTTCAAACTGAAAGTGACCCAGGGGGATTATACAGTTTGTATTGATGGAGACCCGGAGAGATTGTACAGTTCAAATCCATAGAGACCCAGAGAGATTGTACAGTTTGAATCGACAGAGACCCAGAGGGATTGTACAGTTCGAATCCATAGAGACCCAGAGGGATTGTACAGTTGGAATCGATACAGACTCAGAGGGTTTGTACAGTTGGAATTGATAGAGACCCAGAGGGATTGTACAGTTCGAATCGACAGAGACCCAAGAGAGATTGTACTGTTTGAACTGATAGAGACCCAGAGGGATTGTACAGTTCGAATCGACAGTGACCCAGAGGGTCGGTATGGTTAAAATTGAAAGTGACCCAGAGGGATTGTACAGTTTTAGTCGATAGAGACCCAAAGAGATTGTATGCTTCGAATCCATAGACACCCAGATTGATTGTACAGTATGAATCCATAGAGACCCGGAGCGATTGACAGTGTGAAGCAACAGTGACCCAGAGGGGTTGTACAGTTCGAATTGATTGAGACCGAGAGGGATTGTACGGTTCAAACTGAAAGTGACCCAGGGGGATTGTACAGTTTGAATTGATAGAGTCCCAGAGAGATTGTACAGTTTGAATCCATAGAGACCCAGAGGGATTGTACAGTTTGAATCGATGGAGACCCAGAGGGATTGTACAGTTTGAATCCATAGAGACCCAGAGGCATTGTACAGTTCAAATCCATAGAGACCCAGAGAGATTGTACAGTTCGAATCGATGGAGACCCGGAGGGATTGTACAGTTTGAATCAACAGCGACCCAGAAGGATTGTACAGTTCAAATCGATGGAGACCCAGAGGGATTGTACAGTTTGAATCAACAGCGACCCAGAGGGATTGTACAGTTTGAATCCATAGAGACCCAGAACGATTGTACAGTTCGCATCCGTAGAGACCCAGAGTGATTGAACGGTGTGAATCAACAGCGACCCAGGGGGATTGTACAGTTCGAATCAACAGTGGCCCAGAGGGATTGTACAGTTTGATTCGATAGAGATCCCAAGAGATTGTATGGTTCGAATCCATAGACACCAGAGTGATTGTACAGTATGAATCCATAGAGACCCGGAGCGATTGACAGTGTGAATCAACAGCGACCCAGAGGGATTGTACAGTTCGAATTGATTGAGACCGAGAGGGATTGTACGGTTCAAACTGAAAGAGACCCAGAGGGATTGTACAGTTTGAATTGAGAGAGACCCAGAGAGATTGTACAGTTCAAATCCATAGAGACCCAGAGAGATTGTACAGTTTGAATCCATAGAGACCCAGAGGGATTGTACAGTTTGAATCAACAGCGACCCAGAGGGATTGTACAGTTTGAGTCAATAGAGACCCCAGGAGATTGTATGGTTCGAATCCATAGACACCCAGAGTGATTGTACAGTGTGAATTTATAGAGACCCGGAGCGATTGACAGTGTGAATCAACAGTGATCCAGAGGGGTTGTACAGTTTGAATCCATAGAGACCCAGAGGGATTGTAAAGTTTGAATCGATTTAGACCCAGAGGGATTGTACAGTATGAATTTATAGAGACCCTGAGCGATTGACAGTGTGAATCAACAGTGACCCAGAGGGGTTGTACAGTTTGAATCCATAGAGACCCAGAGGGATTGTAAAGTTTGAATCGATTTAGACCCAGAGGGATTGTACAGTTTGAATTTATAGAGACCCGGAGCGATTGACAGTGTGAATCAACAGTGACCCAGAGGGGTTGTACAGTTTGAATCCATAGAGACCCAGAGGGATTGTAAAGTTTGAATCGATTTAGACCCAGAGGGATTGTACAGTTTGAATCAACAGCGACCCAGAGGGATTGTACAGTTCGAATCCATAGAGACCGAGAGAGATTGTACAGTTTGAATCCATAGAGACCCAGAGGGATTGTAAAGTTTGAATCAACAGCGACCCAGAGGGATTGTACAGTTCGAATCCATAGAGACCGAGAGAGATTGTACAGTTCGAATCGACAGTTACCCAGAGGGATTGTACAGTTTCAGTCAATAGAGACCCAGAGATATTGTATGGTTCAAATCCATAGAGACCCAAAGGGATTGTACAGTTCGAATTGACAGAGGCCCAGAGGGATTGTACTGTTCAAATCCATAGAGACCCAGAGGGATTGTATAGTTCGAATCCATAGAGAACCAGAGGGATTGTACATTTCGAATCGACAGTGACCCAGAGGGATTGTACAGTTTTAGTCGATAGAGACCCAAAGAGATTGTATGGTTCGAATCCATAGACACCCAGAGTGATTGTACAGTATGAATCCATAGAGACCCGGAGCGATTGACAGTGTGAAGCAACAGTGACCCAGAGGGGTTGTACAGTTTGAATTGATTGAGACCGAGAGGGATTGTACGGTTCAAACTGAAAGTGACCCAGAGAGATTGTACAGTTCAAATCCATTGCGACCCAGAGAGATAGTACTGTTTAAATCCGTACAGACCCAGAGGGATTGTACAATTGAATTCGTAGAGACCCAGAGGGATTGTACAGTTCGAATCCATAGAGACCCAGAGGGATTGTACAGTTCGAATCGATGGAGACCCAGAGGGATTGTACAGTTCGAATTGATAGAGACCCAGAGGGATTGTACAGTTTGAAACGACAACGACCCAGAGGGGTTGTACAGTTCGAATTGATTGAGACTGAGAGGGATTGTACGGTTCAAACTGAAAGTGACCCAGGAGGATTATACAGTTTGTATTGATAGAGACCCAGAGGATTTGTACAGTTCGAATCCATAGAGACCCAGAGGGATTGTACAGTTTGAAAGGACAGCGACCCAGAGGGGTTGTACTGTTTGAATTGATAGAGACCCAGAGGGATTGTACAGTTCAAATCGATAGAGAACGAGAGGGATTGTACAGTTAGAATCGATAGAGACCCAGTGGGATTGTACAGTTCGAATACATAGAGACCCAGAGGGATTGTACAGTTCAAATCGATAGAGTACGAGAGGGATTGTACAGTTAGAATCGATAGAGACCCAGTGGGATTGTACAGTTCGAATACATAGAGACCCAGAGGGATTGTACAGTTCGAATCCATAGAGACCCAGAGGGATTGTACAGTTCGAATTGATAGAGACCCAGAGGGATTGTACAGTTTGAAACGACAACGACCCAGAGGGGTTGTACAGTTCGAATTGATTGAGACTGAGAGGGATTGTACTGTTCAAACTGAAAGTGACCCAGGGGGATTATACAGTTTGTATTGATAGAGACCCGGAGAGATTGTACAGTTCAAATCCATAGAGACCCAGAGAGATTGTACAGTTTGAATCGACAGAGACCCAGAGGGATTGTACAGTTCGAATCCATAGAGACCCAGAGGGATTGTACAGTTGGAATCGATACAGACTCAGAGGGTTTGTACAGTTGGAATTGATAGAGACCCAGAGGGATTGTACAGTTCGAATCGACAGAGACCCAAGAGAGATTGTACTGTTTGAACTGATAGAGACCCAGAGGGATTGTACAGTTCGAATCGACAGTGACCCAGAGGGTCGGTATGGTTAAAATTGAAAGTGACCCAGAGGGATTGTACAGTTTTAGTCGATAGAGACCCAAAGAGATTGTATGCTTCGAATCCATAGACACCCAGATTGATTGTACAGTATGAATCCATAGAGACCCGGAGCGATTGACAGTGTGAAGCAACAGTGACCCAGAGGGGTTGTACAGTTCGAATTGATTGAGACCGAGAGGGATTGTACGGTTCAAACTGAAAGTGACCCAGGGGGATTGTACAGTTTGAATTGATAGAGACCCAGAGAGATTGTACAGTTTGAATCCATAGAGACCCAGAGGGATTGTACAGTTTGAATCGATGGAGACCCAGAGGGATTGTACAGTTTGAATCCATAGAGACCCAGAGGCATTGTACAGTTCAAATCCATAGAGACCCAGAGAGATTGTACAGTTCGAATCGATGGAGACCCGGAGGGATTGTACAGTTTGAATCAACAGCGACCCAGAAGGATTGTACAGTTCAAATCGATGGAGACCCAGAGGGATTGTACAGTTTGAATCAACAGCGACCCAGAGGGATTGTACAGTTTGAATCCATAGAGACCCAGAACGATTGTACAGTTCGCATCCGTAGAGACCCAGAGTGATTGAACGGTGTGAATCCATAGAGACCCAGAGGGATTGTACAGTTCGAATTGATAGAGACCCAGAGGGTTTGTACAGTTTGAAACGACAATGACCCAGAGGGGTTGTACAGTTCGAATTGATTGAGACTGAGAGGGATTGTACGGTTCAAACTGAAAGTGACCCAAGAGAGATTGTACTGTTTGAACTGATAGAGACCCAGAGTGATTGTACAGTTCGAATCGACAGTGACCCAGAGGGTTGGTATGGTTAAAATTGAAAGTGACCCAGAGTGATTGTTCAGTTTGTGTCGATAGAGCCCCAGAGGGATTGTACAGTTTGAATCCATAGAGACCCGGAGGGATTGTACAGTTTGAATCGACAGAGACCCAGAGGGATTGTACAGTTCGAATCGACAGTGGCCCAGAGGGATTGTACAGTTTGAGTCGATAGAGACCCCAAGAGATTGTATGGTTCGAATCCATAGACACCAGAGTGATTGTACAGTTCAAATCCAGAGAGACCCAGAGAGATTGTACAGTTTGAATCCATAGAGACCCAGAGGGATTGTACAGTTTGAATCGATGGAGACCCAGAGGGATTGTACAGTTCGAATCGATGGAGACCCAGAGGGATTATACAGTTTGAATCAACAGAGACCCAGAGGGATTGTACAGTTCGAATCGATGGAGACCCAGAGGGATTGTACAGTTTGAATCGATGGAGACCCAGAGGGATTGTACAGTTTGAATCCATAGAGACCCAGAGGGATTGTACAGTTCGAATCCATAGAGACCCAGAACGATTGTGCAGTTCGAATCTGTAGAGACCCAGAGGGATTGAACGGTGTGAATCCATAGAGACCCAGGGGGATTGTACAGTTTGAATCGACAGTGACCCACGGGGATTGTACAGTTTGAATCGACAGTGACCCAGAGGGATTGTATGGTTCGAATCCATAGAGACCCAGCCTGATTGTACAGTTCTAATCCATAGAGACCCAGAGGGACTGTATAGTTCGAATCTACAGAGACCCAGAGGGATTGTACAGTTCGAATCGACAGTGACCCAGAGAGATTGTACAGTTCAAATCGACAGTTACCCAGAGGGATTGTACAGTTTCAGTCAATAGAGACCCAGAGATATTGTATGGTTCAAATCCATAGAAACCCAGAGGGATTGTACAGTTCGAATTGACAGAGGCCCAGAGGGATTGTACTGTTCAAATCCATAGAGAACCAGAGGGATTGTACATTTCGAATCGACAGTGACCCAGAGGGATTGTACAGTTTTAGTCGATAGAGACCCAAAGAGATTGTATGGTTCGAATCCATAGACACCCAGAGTGATTGTACAGTATGAATCCATAGAGACCCGGAGCGATTGACAGTGTGAAGCAACAGTGACCCAGAGGGGTTGTACAGTTCGAATTGATTGAGACCGAGAGGAATTGTACGGTTCAAACTGAAAGTGACCCAGGGGGATTGTACAGTTTGAATTGATAGAGACCCAGAGAGATTGTACAGTTCAAATCCATAGAGACCCAGAGAGATTGTACAGTTTGAATCCATAGAGACCCAGAGGGATTGTACAGTTCGAATCGATGGAGACCCAAGGGATTGTACAGTTCGAATCGATGGAGACCCAGAGGGATTGTACAGTTTGAATCAACAGCGACCCAGAGGGATTGTACAGTTCGAATCCGTAGAGACCCAGAGTGATTGAACGGTGTGAATCCATAGAGACCCAGCGGGACTGTACAGTTCGAATTGATAGAGACCCAGAGGGATTGTACAGTTTGAAACGACAATGACCCAGAGGGGTTGTACAATTCGAATTGATTGAGACTGAGAGGGATTGTACGGTTCAAACTGAAAGTGACCCAGGGGGATTATACAGTTTGTATTGATAGAGACCCGGAGAGATTGTACAGTTCAAATCCATAGAGACCCAGAGAGATTGTACAGTTCGAATCTACAGCGACCCAGAGGGATTGTACAGTTTGAATCCATAGAGACCCAGAGGGATTGTACAGTTCGAATCGAAGGAGACCCAGAGGGATTGTACAGTTTGAATCGATGGAGACCCAGAGGGATTGTACAGTTTGAATCAACAGCGACCCAGAGGGATTGTACAGTTTGAATCCATAGAGACCCAGAGGGATTGTACAGTTCGAATCGAAGGAGACCCAGAGGGATTGTACAGTTTGAATCGATGGTGACCCAGAGGGATTGTACAGTTTGAATCAACAGCGACCCAGAGGGATTGTACAGTTCGAATCCATAGAGACCCAGAACGATTGTACAGTTCGCATCCGTAGAGACCCAGAGGGATTGAACGGTGTGAATCCATAGAGACCCAGAGGGATTGTACAGTTCGAATTGATAGAGACCCAGAGGGATTGTACAGTTTGAAACGACAATGACCCAGAGGGGTTGTACAGTTCGAATTGATTGAGACTGAGAGGGATTGTACGGTTCAAACTGAAAGTGACCCAGGGGGATTGTACAGTTTGAATTGATAGAGACCCAGAGAGATTGTACAGTTTGAATCCATAGAGACCCAGAGGGATTGTACAGTTTGAATCGATGGAGACCCAGAGGGATTGTACAGTTTGAATCCATAGAGACCCAGAGGCATTGTACAGTTCAAATCCATAGAGACCCAGAGAGATTGTACAGTTCGAATCGATGGAGACCCGGAGGGATTGTACAGTTTGAATCAACAGCGACCCAGAAGGATTGTACAGTTCAAATCGATGGAGACCCAGAGGGATTGTACAGTTTGAATCAACAGCGACCCAGAGGGATTGTACAGTTTGAATCCATAGAGACCCAGAACGATTGTACAGTTCGCATCCGTAGAGACCCAGAGTGATTGAACGGTGTGAATCCATAGAGACCCAGAGGGATTGTACAGTTCGAATTGATAGAGACCCAGAGGGTTTGTACAGTTTGAAACGACAATGGCCCAGAGGGGTTGTACAGTTCGAATTGATTGAGACTGAGAGGGATTGTACGGTTCAAACTGAAAGTGACCCAGGGGGATTATACAGTTTGTATTGATAGAGACCCAGAGAGATTGTACAGTTCAAATCCATAGAGACCCAGAGAGATTGTACAGTTTGAATCGACAGAGACCCAGAGGGATTGTACAGTTCGAATCCGTAGAGACCCAGAGGGATTGAACGGTGTGAATCCATAGAGACCCAGTGGGATTGTACAGTTGGAATCGATACAGACTCAGAGGGTTTTTACTGTTGGAATCGATAGAGACCCAGAGGGATTGTACAGTTCGAATCGACAGAGACCCAAGAGAGATTGTACTGTTTGAACTGATAGAGACCCAGAGGGATTGTACAGTTCGAATCGACAGTGACCCAGAGGGTTGGTATGGTTAAAATTGAAAGTGACCCAGAGTGATTGTTCAGTTTGTGTCGATAGAGCCCCAGAGGGATTGTACAGTTTGAATCCATAGAGACCCGGAGGGATTGTACAGTTTGAATCGACAGAGACCCAGAGGGATTGTACAGTTCGAATCGACAGTGGCCCAGAGGGATTGTACAGTTTGAGTCGATAGAGACCCCAAGAGATTGTATGGTTCGAATCCATAGACACCAGAGTGATTGTACAGTTCAAATCCAGAGAGACCCAGATAGATTGTACAGTTTGAATCCATAGAGACCCAGAGGGATTGTACAGTTTGAATCGATGGAGACCCAGAGGGATTGTACAGTTCGAATCGATGGAGACCCAGAGGGATTATACAGTTTGAATCAACAGAGACCCAGAGGGATTGTACAGTTCGAATCAATGGAGACCCAGAGGGATTGTACAGTTTGAATCGATGGAGACCCAGAGGGATTGTACAGTTTGAATCCATAGAGACCCAGAGGGATTGAACGGTGTGAATCCATAGAGACCCAGGGGGATTGTACAGTTCGAATCTGTAGAGACCCAGAGGGATTGAACGGTGTGAATCCATAGAGACCCAGGGGGATTGTACAGTTTGAATCGACAGTGACCCAGGGGGATTGTACAGTTTGAATCGACAGTGACCCAGAGGGATTGTACAGTTTGAATCGATAGAGACCCGGAGAGATTGTATGGTTCGAATCCATAGAGACCCAGCCTGATTGTACAGTTCTAATCCATAGAGACCCAGCCTGATTGTACAGTTCTAATCCATAGAGACCCAGAGGGACTGTATAGTTCGAATCTACAGAGACCCAGAGAGATTGTACAGTTCAAATTGACAGTTACCCAGAGGGATTGTACAGTTTCAGTCAATAGAGACCCAGAGATATTGTATGGTTCAAATCCATAGAAACCCAGAGGGATTGTACAGTTCGAATTGACAGAGGCCCAGAGGGATTGTACTGTTCAAATCCATAGAGACCCAGAGGGATTGTATAGTTCAAATCCATAGAGAACCAGAGGGATTGTACATTTCGAATCGACAGTGACCCAGAGGGATTGTACAGTTCGAATCCATAGAGACCCAGAACGATTGTACAGTTCGCATCCGTAGAGACCCAGAGGGATTGAACGGTGTGAATCCATAGAGACCCAGAGGGATTGTACAGTTCGAATTGATAGAGACCCAGAGGGATTGTACAGTTTGAAACGACAATGACCCAGAGGGGTTGTACAGTTCGAATTGATTGAGACTGAGAGGGATTGTACGGTTCAAACTGAAAGTGACCCAGGGGGATTATACAGTTTGTATTGATAGAGACCCAGAGAGATTGTACAGTTCAAATCCATAGAGACCCAGAGAGATTGTACAGTTTGAATCGACAGAGACCCAGAGGGATTGTACAGTTTGAATCCATAGAGACCCAGTGGGATTGTACAGTTGGAATCGATACAGACTCAAAGGGTTTTTACAGTTGGAATCGATAGAGACCCAGAGGGATTGTACAGTTCGAATCGACAGAGACCCAAGAGAGTTGGTACTGTTTGAACTGATAGAGACCCAGAGGGATTGTACAGTTTGAATCGACAGTGACCCAGAGGGTTGGTATGGTTAAAATTGAAAGTGACCCAGAGTGATTGTTCAGTTTGTGTTGATAGAGCCACAGAGGGATTGTACAGTTTGAATCAACAGAGACCCAGAGGGATTGTACAGTTTGAATCGACAGTGACCCAGGGGGATTGTACAGTTTGAATCAACAGAGACCCAGAGGGATTGTGCAGTTTGAATCGATGGAGACCCCAAGAGATTGTATGGTTCGAATCCATAGACACCAGAGTGATTGTACAGTTTGAATCGACAGTGACCCAGGGGGATTGTACAGTTTGAATCGACAGTGACCCAGAGGGATTGTACAGTTTGAGTCGATAGAGACCCCAAGAGATTGTATGGTTCGAATCCATAGACACCAGAGTGATTGTACAGTATGAATCCATAGAGACCCGGAGCGATTGACAGTGTGAACCAACAGCGACCCAGTGGTGTTGTACAGTTCGAATTGATTGAGACCGAGAGGGATTGTACGGTTCAAACTGAAAGTGACCCAGAGAGATTGTACAGTTCAAATCCATTGCGACCCAGAGAGATAGTACTGTTTAAATCCGTACAGACCCAGAGGGATTGTACAATTGAATTCGTGGAGACCCAGAGGGATTGTACAGTTCGAATCGATGGAGACCCAGAGGGATTGTACAGTTCGAATTGATAGAGACCCAGAGGGATTGTACAGTTTGAAACGACAACGACCCAGAGGGGTTGTACAGTTCGAATTGATTGAGACTGAGAGGGAATGTACGGTTCAAACTGAAAGTGACCCAGGAGGATTATACAGTTTGTATTGATAGAGACCCAGAGGATTTGTACAGTTCGAATCCATAGAGACCCAGAGGGATTGTACAGTTTGAAAGGACAGCGACCCAGAGGGGTTGTACTGTTTGAATTGATAGAGACCCAGAGGGATTGTACAGTTCAAATCGATAGAGAACGAGAGGGATTGTACAGTTAGAATCGATAGAGACCCAGTGGGATTGTACAGTTCGAATACATAGAGACCCAGAGGGATTGTACAGTTCAAATCTATAGAGTACGAGAGGGATTGTACAGTTAGAATCGATAGAGACCCAGTGGGATTGTACAGTTCGAATACATAGAGACCCAGAGGGATTGTACAGTTTGAAACGACAACGACCCAGAGAGGTTGTACAGTTCAAATTGATTGAGACTGAGAGGGATTGTACGGTTCAAACTGAAAGTGACCCAGGGGGATTATACAGTTTGTATTGATAGAGACCCGGAGAGATTGTACAGTTCAAATCCATAGAGACCCAGAGAGATTGTACAGTTTGAATCGACAGAGACCCAGAGGGATTGTACAGTTCGAATCCATAGAGACCCAGAGGGATTGTACAGTTGGAATCGATACAGACTCAGAGGGTTTGTACAGTTGGAATTGATAGAGACCCAGAGGGATTGTACAGTTCGAATCGACAGAGACCCAAGAGAGATTGTACTGTTTGAACTGATAGAGACCCAGAGGGATTGTACAGTTCGAATCGACAGTCACCCAGAGGGTCGGTATGGTTAAAATTGAAAGTGACCCAGAGGGATTGTACAGTTTTAGTCGATAGAGACCCAAAGAGATTGTATGCTTCGAATCCATAGACACCCAGATTGATTGTACAGTATGAATCCATAGAGACCCGGAGCGATTGACAGTGTGAAGCAACAGTGACCCCTAGGGGTTGTACAGTTCGAATTGATTGAGACCGAGAGGGATTGTACGGTTCAAACTGAAAGTGACCCAGGGGGATTGTACAGTTTGAATTGATAGAGACCCAGAGAGATTGTACAGTTTGAATCCATAGAGACCCAGAGGGATTGTACAGTTTGAATCGATGGAGACCCAGAGGGATTGTACAGTTTGAATCCATAGAGACCCAGAGGCATTGTACAGTTCAAATCCATAGAGACCCAGAGAGATTGTACAGTTCGAATCGATGGAGACCCGGAGGGATTGTACAGTTTGAATCAACAGCGACCCAGAAGGATTGTACAGTTCAAATCGATGGAGACCCAGAGGGATTGTACAGTTTGAATCAACAGCGACCCAGATGGATTGTACAGTTTGAATCCATAGAGACCCAGAACGATTGTACAGTTCGCATCCGTAGAGACCCAGAGTGATTGAACGGTGTGAATCCATAGAGACCCAGAGGGATTGTACAGTTCGAAATGATAGAGACCCAGAGGGTTTGTACAGTTTGAAACGACAATGACCCAGAGGGGTTGTACAGTTCGAATTGATTGAGACTGAGAGGGATTGTACGGTTCAAACTGAAAGTGACCCAGGGGGATTATACAGTTTGTATTGATAGAGACCCAGAGAGATTGTACAGTTCAAATCCATAGAGACCCAGAGAGATTGTACAGTTTGAATCGACAGAGACCCAGAGGGATTGTACAGTTCGAATCCGTAGAGACCCAGATGGATTGAACGGTGTGAATCCATAGAGACCCAGTGGGATTGTACAGTTCGAATCCATAGAGACCCAGTGGGATTGTACAGTTGGAATCGATACAGACTCAGAGGGTTTTTACTGTTGGAATCGATAGAGACCCAGAGGGATTGTACAGTTCGAATCGACAGAGACCCAAGAGAGATTGTACTGTTTGAACTGATAGAGACCCAGAGGGATTGTACAGTTCGAATCGACAGTGACCCAGAGGGTTGGTATGGTTAAAATTGAAAGTGACCCAGAGTGATTGTTCAGTTTGTGTCGATAGAGCCCCAGAGGGATTGTACAGTTTGAATCCATAGAGACCCGGAGGGATTGTACAGTTTGAATCGACAGAGACCCAGAGGGATTGTACAGTTCGAATCGACAGTGGCCCAGAGGGATTGTACAGTTTGAGTCGATAGAGACCCCAAGAGATTGTATGGTTCGAATCCATAGACACCAGAGTGATTGTACAGTTCAAATCCAGAGAGACCCAGAGAGATTGTACAGTTTGAATCCATAGAGACCCAGAGGGATTGTACAGTTTGAATCGATGGAGACCCAGAGGGATTGTACAGTTCGAATCGATGGAGACCCAGAGGGATTATACAGTTTGAATCAACAGAGACCCAGAGGGATTGTACAGTTCGAATCGATGGAGACCCAGAGGGATTGTACAGTTCGAATCGATGGAGACCCAGAGGGATTGTACAGTTTGAATCGATGGAGACCCAGAGGGATTGTACAGTTTGAATCCATAGAGACCCAGAGGGATTGAACGGTGTGAATCCATAGAGACCCAGGGGGATTGTACAGTTTGAATCGACAGTGACCCAGGGGGATTGTACAGTTTGAATCGACAGTGACCCAGAGGGATTGTACAGTTTGAATCGATAGAGACCCGGAGAGATTGTATGGTTCGAATCCATAGAGACCCAGCCTGATTGTACAGTTCTAATCCATAGAGACCCAGAGGGACTGTATAGTTCGAATCTACAGAGACCCAGAGGGATTGTACAGTTCGAATTGACAGAGGCCCAGAGGGATTGTACTGTTCAAATACATAGAGACCCAGAGGGATTGTATAGTTCAAATCCATAGAGAACCAGAGGGATTGTACATTTCGAATCGACAGTGACCCAGAGGGATTGTACAGTTTTAGTCGATAGAGACCCAAAGAGATTGTATGGTTCGAATCCATAGACACCCAGAGTGATTGTACAGTATGAATCCATAGAGACCCGGAGCGATTGACAGTGTGAAGCAACAGTGACCCAGAGGGGTTGTACAGTTCGAATTGATTGAGACCGAGAGGAATTGTACGGTTCAAACTGAAAGTGACCCAGGCGGATTGTACAGTTTGAATTGATAGAGACCCAGAGAGATTGTACAGTTCAAATCCATAGAGACCCAGAGAGATTGTACAGTTTGAATCCATAGAGACCCAGAGGGATTGTACAGTTTGAATCGATGGAGACCCAGAGGGATTGTACAGTTTGAATCGATGGAGACCCAGAGGGATTGTACAGTTCGAATCGATGGAGACCCAGAGGGATTGTACAGTTTGAATCAACAGCGACCCAGAGGGATTGTACAGTTCGAATCCGTAGAGACCCAGAGTGATTGAACGGTGTGAATCCATAGAGACCCAGCGGGACTGTACAGTTCGAATTGATAGAGACCCAGAGGGATTGTACAGTTTGAAACGACAATGACCCAGAGGGGTTGTACAATTCGAATTGATTGAGACTGAGAGGGATTGTACGGTTCAAACTGAAAGTGACCCAGGGGGATTATACAGTTTGTATTGATAGAGACCCAGAGAGATTGTACAGTTCAAATCCATAGAGACCCAGAGAGATTGTACAGTTCAAATCCATAGAGACCCAGAGAGATTGTACAGTTCGAATCTACAGCGACCCAGAGGGATTGTACAGTTTGAATCCATAGAGACCCAGAGGGATTGTACAGTTCGAATCAAAGGAGACCCAGAGGGATTGTACAGTTCGAATCCGTAGAGACCCAGAGGGATTGAACGGTGTGAATCCATAGAGACCCAGTGGGATTGTACAGTTCGAATCCATAGAGACCCAGTGGGATTGTACAGTTGGAATCGATACAGACTCAGAGGGTTTTTACTGTTGGAATCGATAGAGACCCAGAGGGATTGTACAGTTCGAATCGACAGAGACCCAAGAGAGATTGTACTGTTTGAACTGATAGAGACCCAGAGGGATTGTACAGTTCGAATCGACAGTGACCCAGAGGGTTGGTATGGTTAAAATTGAAAGTGACCCAGAGTGATTGTTCAGTTTGTGTCGATAGAGCCCCAGAGGGATTGTACAGTTTGAATCCATAGAGACCCGGAGGGATTGTACAGTTTGAGTCGATAGAGACCCCAAGAGATTGTATGGTTCGAATCCATAGACACCAGAGTGATTGTACAGTTCAAATCCAGAGAGACCCAGAGAGATTGTACAGTTTGAATCCATAGAGACCCAGAGGGATTGTACAGTTTGAATCGATGGAGACCCAGAGAGATTGTACAGTTCGAATCGATGGAGACCCAGAGGGATTATACAGTTTGAATCAACAGAGACCCAGAGGGATTGTACAGTTCGAATCGATGGAGACCCAGAGGGATTGTACAGTTTGAATCGATGGAGACCCAGAGGGATTGTACAGTTTGAATCCATAGAGACCCAGAGGGATTGTACAGTTCGAATCCATAGAGACCCAGAACGATTGTACAGTTCGAATCTGTAGAGACCCAGAGGGATTGAACGGTGTGAATCCATAGAGACCCAGGGGGATTGTACAGTTTGAATCGACAGTGAGCCAGAGGGATTGTACAGTTTGAATCGATAGAGACCCGGAGAGATTGTATGGTTCGAATCCATAGAGACCCAGCCTGATTGTACAGTTCTAATCCATAGAGACCCAGAGGGACTGTATAGTTCGAATCTACAGAGACCCAGAGGGATTGTACAGTTCGAATCGACAGTGACCCAGAGAGATTGTACAGTTCAAATCGACAGTTACCCAGAGGGATTGTACAGTTTCAGTCAATAGAGACCCAGAGATATTGTATGGTTCAAATCCATAGAAACCCAGAGGGATTGTACAGTTCGAATTGACAGACGCCCAGAGGGATTGTACTGTTCAAATCCATAGAGACCCAGAGGGATTGTATAGTTCAAATCCATAGAGAACCAGAGGGATTGTACATTTCGAATCGACAGTGACCCAGAGGGATTGTACAGTTTTAGTCGATAGAGACCCAAAGAGATTGTATGGTTCGAATCCATAGACACCCAGAGTGATTGTACAGTATGAATCCATAGAGACCCGGAGCGATTGACAGTGTGAAGCAACAGTGACCCAGAGGGGTTTTACAGTTCGAATTGATTGAGACCGAGAGGAATTGTACGGTTCAAACTGAAAGTGACCCAGGGGGATTGTACAGTTTGAATTGATAGAGACCCAGAGAGATTGTACAGTTCAAATCCATAGAGACCCAGAGAGATTGTACAGTTTGAATCCATAGAGACCCAGAGGGATTGTACAGTTTGAATCGATGGAGACCCAGAGGGATTGTACAGTTTGAATCGATGGAGACCCAGAGGGATTGTACAGTTCGAATCGATGGAGACCCAGAGAGATTGTACAGTTCGAATCGATGGAGACCCAGAGGGATTGTACAGTTTGAATCAACAGCGACCCAGAGGGATTGTACAGTTCGAATCCGTAGAGACCCAGAGTGATTGAACGGTGTGAATCCATAGAGACCCAGCGGGACTGTACAGTTCGAATTGATAGAGACCCAGAGGGATTGTACAGTTTGAAACGACAATGACCCAGAGGGGTTGTACAATTCGAATTGATTGAGACTGAGAGGGATTGTACGGTTCAAACTGAAAGTGACCCAGGGGGATTATACAGTTTGTATTGATAGAGACCCAGAGAGATTGTACAGTTCAAATCCATAGAGACCCAGAGAGATTGTACAGTTCAAATCCATAGAGACCCAGAGAGAATGTACAGTTCGAATCTACAGCGACCCAGAGGGATTGTACAGTTTGAATCCATAGAGACCCAGAGGGATTGTACAGTTCGAATCGAAGGAGACCCAGAGGGATTGTACAGTTTGAATCGATGGAGACCCAGAGGGATTGTATAGTTTGAATCAACAGCGACCCAGAGGGATTGTACAGTTTGAATCCATAGAGACCCAGAGGGATTGTACAGTTCGAATCGAAGGAGACCCAGAGGGATTGTACAGTTTGAATCGATGGTGACCCAGAGGGATTGTACAGTTTGAATCAACAGCGACCCAGAGGGATTGTACAGTTCGAATCCATAGAGACCCAGAACGATTGTACAGTTCGCATCCGTAGAGACCCAGAGGGATTGAACGGTGTGAATCCATAGAGACCCAGAGGGATTGTACAGTTCGAATTGATAGAGACCCAGAGGGATTGTACAGTTTGAAACGACAATGACCCAGAGGGGTTGTACAGTTCGAATTGATTGAGACTGAGAGGGATTGTACGGTTCAAACTGAAAGTGACCCAGGGGGATTATACAGTTTGTATTGATAGAGACCCAGAGAGATTGTACAGTTCAAATCCATAGAGACCCAGAGAGATTGTACAGTTTGAATCGACAGAGACCCAGAGGGATTGTACAGTTTGAATCCATAGAGACCCAGTGGGATTGTACAGTTGGAATCGATACAGACTCAAAGGGTTTTTACAGTTGGAATCGATAGAGACCCAGAGGGATTGTACAGTTCGAATCGACAGACACCCAAGAGAGATGGTACTGTTTGAACTGATAGAGACCCAGAGGGATTGTACAGTTTGAATCGACAGTGACCCAGAGGGTTGGTATGGTTAAAATTGAAAGTGACCCAGAGTGATTGTTCAGTTTGTGTTGATAGAGCCACAGAGGGATTGTACAGTTTGAATCAACAGAGACCCAGAGGGATTGTACAGTTTGAATCGACAGTGACCCAGGGGGATTGTACAGTTTGAATCAACAGAGACCCAGAGGGATTGTGCAGTTTGAATCGATGGAGACCCCAAGAGATTGTATGGTTCGAATCCATAGACACCAGAGTGATTGTACAGTTTGAATCGACAGTGACCCAGGGGGATTGTACAGTTTGAATCGACAGTGACCCAGAGGGATTGTACAGTTTGAGTCGATAGAGACCCCAAGAGATTGTATGGTTCGAATCCATAGACACCAGAGTGATTGTACAGTATGAATCCATAGAGACCCGGAGCGATTGACAGTGTGAATCAACAGCGACCCAGTGGTGTTGTACAGTTCGAATTGATTGAGACCGAGAGGGATTGTACGGTTCAAACTGAAAGTGACCCAGAGAGATTGTACAGTTCAAATCCATTGCGACCCAGAGAGATAGTACTGTTTAAATCCGTACAGACCCAGAGGGATTGTACAATTGAATTCGTGGAGACCCAGAGGGATTGTACAGTTCGAATCCATAGAGACCCAGAGGGATTGTACAGTTCGAATCGATGGAGACCCAGAGGGATTGTACAGTTCGAATTGATAGAGACCCAGAGGGATTGTACAGTTTGAAACGACAACGACCCAGAGGGGTTGTACAGTTCGAATTGATTGAGACTGAGAGGGATTGTACGGTTCAAACTGAAAGTGACCCAGGAGGATTATACAGTTTGTATTGATAGAGACCCAGAGGATTTGTACAGTTCGAATCCATAGAGACCCAGAGGGATTGTACAGTTTGAAAGGACAGCGACCCAGAGGGGTTGTACTGTTTGAATTGATAGAGACCCAGAGGGATTGTACAGTTCAAATCGATAGAGAACGAGAGGGATTGTACAGTTAGAATCGATAGAGACCCAGTGGGATTGTACAGTTCGAATACATAGAGACCCAGAGGGATTGTACAGTTCAAATCGATAGAGTACGAGAGGGATTGTACAGTTAGAATCGATAGAGACCCAGTGGGATTGTACAGTTCGAATACATAGAGACCCAGAGGGATTGTACAGTTCGAATCCATAGAGACCCAGAGGGATTGTACAGTTCGAATTGATAGAGACCCAGAGGGATTGTACAGTTTGAAACGACAACGACCCAGAGGGGTTGTACAGTTCAAATTGATTGAGACTGAGAGGGATTGTACGGTTCAAACTGAAAGTGACCCAGGGGGATTATACAGTTTGTATTGATAGAGACCCGGAGAGATTGTACAGTTCAAATCCATAGAGACCCAGAGAGATTGTACAGTTTGAATCGACAGAGACCCAGAGGGATTGTACAGTTCGAATTCATAGAGACCCAGAGGGATTGTACAGTTGGAATCGATACAGACTCAGAGGGTTTGTACAGTTGGAATTGATAGAGACCCAGAGGGATTGTACAGTTCGAATCGACAGAGACCCAAGAGAGATTGTACTGTTTGAACTGATAGAGACCCAGAGGGATTGTACAGTTCGAATCGACAGTCACCCAGAGGGTCGGTATGGTTAAAATTGAAAGTGACCCAGAGGGATTGTATAGTTTTAGTCGATAGAGACCCAAAGAGATTGTATGCTTCGAATCCATAGACACCCAGATTGATTGTACAGTATGAATCCATAGAGACCCGGAGCGATTGACAGTGTGAAGCAACAGTGACCCAGAGGGGTTGTACAGTTCGAATTGATTGAGACCGAGAGGGATTGTACGGTTCAAACTGAAAGTGACCCAGGGGGATTGTACAGTTTGAATTGATAGAGACCCAGAGAGATTGTACAGTTTGAATCCATAGAGACCCAGAGGGATTGTACAGTTTGAATCGATGGAGACCCAGAGGGATTGTACAGTTTGAATCCATAGAGACCCAGAGGCATTGTACAGTTCAAATCCATAGAGACCCAGAGAGATTGTACAGTTCGAATCGATGGAGACCCGGAGGGATTGTACAGTTTGAATCAACAGCGACCCAGAAGGATTGTACAGTTCAAATCGATGGAGACCCAGAGGGATTGTACAGTTTGAATCAACAGCGACCCAGATGGATTGTACAGTTTGAATCCATAGAGACCCAGAACGATTGTACAGTTCGCATCCGTAGAGACCCAGAGTGATTGAACGGTGTGAATCCATAGAGACCCAGAGGGATTGTACAGTTCGAAATGATAGAGACCCAGAGGGTTTGTACAGTTTGAAACGACAATGACCCAGAGGGGTTGTACAGTTCGAATTGATTGAGACTGAGAGGGATTGTACGGTTCAAACTGAAAGTGACCCAGGGGGATTATACAGTTTGTATTGATAGAGACCCAGAGAGATTGTACAGTTCAAATCCATAGAGACCCAGAGAGATTGTACAGTTTGAATCGACAGAGACCCAGAGGGATTGTACAGTTCGAATCCGTAGAGACCCAGAGGGATTGAACGGTGTGAATCCATAGAGACCCAGTGGGATTGTACAGTTCGAATCCATAGAGACCCAGTGGGATTGTACAGTTGGAATCGATACAGACTCAGAGGGTTTTTACTGTTGGAATCGATAGAGACCCAGAGGGATTGTACAGTTCGAATCGACAGAGACCCAAGAGAGATTGTACTGTTTGAACTGATAGAGACCCAGAGGGATTGTACAGTTCGAATCGACAGTGACCCAGAGGGTTGGTATGGTTAAAATTGAAAGTGACCCAGAGTGATTGTTCAGTTTGTGTCGATAGAGCCCCAGAGGGATTGTACAGTTTGAATCCATAGAGACCCGGAGGGATTGTACAGTTTGAATCGACAGAGACCCAGAGGGATTGTACAGTTCGAATCGACAGTGGCCCAGAGGGACTGTACAGTTTGAGTCGATAGAGACCCCAAGAGATTGTATGGTTCGAATCCATAGACACCAGAGTGATTGTACAGTTCAAATCCAGAGAGACCCAGAGAGATTGTACAGTTTGAATCCATAGAGACCCAGAGGGATTGTACAGTTTGAATCGATGGAGACCCAGAGGGATTGTACAGTTCGAATCGATGGAGACCCAGAGGGATTATACAGTTTGAATCAACAGAGACCCAGAGGGATTGTACAGTTCGAATCGATGGAGACCCAGAGGGATTGTACAGTTTGAATCGATGGATACCCAGAGGGATTGTACAGTTTGAATCCATAGAGACCCAGAGGGATTGTACAGTTCGAATCCATAGAGACCCAGAACGATTGTACAGTTCGAATCTGTAGAGACCCAGAGGGATTGAACGGTGTGAATCCATAGAGACCCAGGGGGATTGTACAGTTTGAATCGACAGTGACCCAGGGGGATTGTACAGTTTGAATCGACAGTGACCCAGAGGGATTGTACAGTTTGAATCGATAGAGACCCGGAGAGATTGTATGGTTCGAATCCATAGAGACCCAGCCTGATTGTACAGTTCTAATCCATAGAGACCCAGAGGGACTGTATAGTTCGAATCTACAGAGACCCAGAGGGATTGTACAGTTCGAATCGACAGTGACCCAGAGAGATTGTACAGTTCAAATCGACAGTTACCCAGAGGGATTGTACAGTTTCAGTCAATAGAGACCCAGAGATATTGTATGGTTCAAATCCATAGAAACCCAGAGGGATTGTACAGTTCGAATTGACAGAGGCCCAGAGGGATTGTACTGTTCAAATCCATAGAGACCCAGAGGGATTGTATAGTTCAAATCCATAGAGAACCAGAGGGATTGTACATTTCGAATCGACAGTGACCCAGAGGGATTGTACAGTTTTAGTCGATAGAGACCCAAAGAGATTGTATGGTTCGAATCCATAGACACCCAGAGTGATTGTACAGTATGAATCCATAGAGACCCGGAGCGATTGACAGTGTGAAGCAACAGTGACCCAGAGGGGTTGTACAGTTCGAATTGATTGAGACCGAGAGGAATTGTACAGTTCAAACTGAAAGTGACCCAGGGGGATTGTACAGTTTGAATTGATAGAGACCTAGAGAGATTGTACAGTTCAAATCCATAGAGACCCAGAGAGATTGTACAGTTTTAATCCATAGAGACACAGAGGGATTGTACAGTTCGAATCGATGGAGACCCAGAGGGATTGTACAGTTTGAATCGATGGAGACCCAGAGGGATTGTACAGTTCGAATCGATGGAGACCCAGAGCGATTGTACAGTTTGAATCAACAGCGACCCAGAGGGATTGTACAGTTCGAATCCGTAGAGACCCAGAGTGATTGAACGGTGTGAATCCATAGAGACCCAGCGGGACTGTACAGTTCGAATTGATAGAGACCCAGAGGGATTGTACAGTTTGAAACGACAATGACCCAGAGGGGTTGTACAATTCGAATTGATTGAGACTGAGAGGGATTGTACGGTTCAAACTGAAAGTGACCCAGGGGGATTATACAGTTTGTATTGATAGAGACCCAGAGAGATTGTACAGTTCAAATCCATAGAGACCCAGAGAGATTGTACAGTTCAAATCCATAGAGACCCAGAGAGATTGTACAGTTCAAATCCACAGCGACCCAGAGGGATTGTACAGTTTGAATCCATAGAGACCCAGAGGGATTGTACAGTTCGAATCGAAGGAGACCCAGAGGGATTGTACAGTTTGAATCGATGGAGACCCAGAGGGATTGTACAGTTTGAATCAACAGCGACCCAGAGGGATTGTACAGTTTGAATCCATAGAGACCCAGAGGGATTGTACAGTTCGAATCGAAGGAGACCCAGAGGGATTGTACAGTTTGAATCGATGGTGACCCAGAGGGATTGTACAGTTTGAATCAACAGCGACCCAGAGGGATTGTACAGTTCGAATCCATAGAGACCCAGAACGATTGTACAGTTCGCATCCGTAGAGACCCAGAGGGATTGAACGGTGTGAATCCATAGAGACCCAGAGGGATTGTACAGTTCGAATTGATAGAGACCCAGAGGGATTGTACAGTTTGAAACGACAATGACCCAGAGGGGTTGTACAGTTCGAACTGATTGAGACTGAGAGGGATTGTACGGTTCAAACTGAAAGTGACCCAGGGGGATTATACAGTTTGTATTGATAGAGACCCAGAGAGATTGTACAGTTCAAATCCATAGAGACCCAGAGAGATTGTAGAGTTTGAATCGACAGAGACCCAGAGGGATTGTACAGTTTGAATCCATAGAGACCCAGTGGGATTGTGCAGTTGGAATCGATACAGACTCAAAGGGTTTTTACAGTTGGAATCGATAGAGACCCAGAGGGATTGTACAGTTCGAATCGACAGAGACCCAAGAGAGATGGTACTGTTTGAACTGATAGAGACCCAGAGGGATTGTTCAGTTCGAATCGACAGTGACCCAGAGGGTTGGTATGGTTAAAATTGAAAGTGACCCAGAGTGATTGTTCAGTTTGTGTTGATAGAGCCCCAGAGGGATTGTACAGTTTGAATCAACAGAGACCCAGAGGGATTGTACAGTTTGAATCGACAGTGACCCAGAGAGATTGTACAGTTCAAATCGACAGTTACCCAGAGGGATTGTACAGTTTCAGTCAATAGAGACCCAGAGATATTGTATGGTTCAAATCCATAGAAACCCAGAGGGATTGTACAGTTCGAATTGACAGAGGCCCAGAGGGATTGTACTGTTCAAATCCATAGAGACCCAGAGGGATTGTATAGTTCAAATCCATAGAGAACCAGAGGGATTGTACATTTCGAATCGACAGTGACCCAGAGGGATTGTACAGTTTTAGTCGATAGAGACCCAAAGAGATTGTATGGTTCGAATCCATAGACACCCAGAGTGATTGTACAGTATGAATCCATAGAGACCCGGAGCGATTGACAGTGTGAAGCAACAGTGACCCAGAGGGGTTGTACAGTTCGAATTGATTGAGACCGAGAGGAATTGTACGGTTCAAACTGAAAGTGACCCAGGGGGATTGTACAGTTTGAATTGATAGAGACCTAGAGAGATTGTACAGTTCAAATCCATAGAGACCCAGAGAGATTGTACAGTTTTAATCCATAGAGACACAGAGGGATTGTACAGTTCGAATCGATGGAGACCCAGAGGGATTGTACAGTTTGAATCGATGGAGACCCAGAGGGATTGTACAGTTCGAATCGATGGAGACCCAGAGCGATTGTACAGTTTGAATCAACAGCGACCCAGAGGGATTGTACAGTTCGAATCCGTAGAGACCCAGAGTGATTGAACGGTGTGAATCCATAGAGACCCAGCGGGACTGTACAGTTCGAATTGATAGAGACCCAGAGGGATTGTACAGTTTGAAACGACAATGACCCAGAGGGGTTGTACAATTCGAATTGATTGAGACTGAGAGGGATTGTACGGTTCAAACTGAAAGTGACCCAGGGGGATTATACAGTTTGTATTGATAGAGACCCAGAGAGATTGTACAGTTCAAATCCATAGAGACCCAGAGAGATTGTACAGTTCAAATCCATAGAGACCCAGAGAGATTGTACAGTTCAAATCCACAGCGACCCAGAGGGATTGTACAGTTTGAATCCATAGAGACCCAGAGGGATTGTACAGTTCGAATCGAAGGAGACCCAGAGGGATTGTACAGTTTGAATCGATGGAGACCCAGAGGGATTGTACAGTTTGAATCAACAGCGACCCAGAGGGATTGTACAGTTTGAATCCATAGAGACCCAGAGGGATTGTACAGTTCGAATCGAAGGAGACCCAGAGGGATTGTACAGTTTGAATCGATGGTGACCCAGAGGGATTGTACAGTTTGAATCAACAGCGACCCAGAGGGATTGTACAGTTCGAATCCATAGAGACCCAGAACGATTGTACAGTTCGCATCCGTAGAGACCCAGAGGGATTGAACGGTGTGAATCCATAGAGACCCAGAGGGATTGTACAGTTCGAATTGATAGAGACCCAGAGGGATTGTACAGTTTGAAACGACAATGACCCAGAGGGGTTGTACAGTTCGAACTGATTGAGACTGAGAGGGATTGTACGGTTCAAACTGAAAGTGACCCAGGGGGATTATACAGTTTGTATTGATAGAGACCCAGAGAGATTGTACAGTTCAAATCCATAGAGACCCAGAGAGATTGTAGAGTTTGAATCGACAGAGACCCAGAGGGATTGTACAGTTTGAATCCATAGAGACCCAGTGGGATTGTGCAGTTGGAATCGATACAGACTCAAAGGGTTTTTACAGTTGGAATCGATAGAGACCCAGAGGGATTGTACAGTTCGAATCGACAGAGACCCAAGAGAGATGGTACTGTTTGAACTGATAGAGACCCAGAGGGATTGTTCAGTTCGAATCGACAGTGACCCAGAGGGTTGGTATGGTTAAAATTGAAAGTGACCCAGAGTGATTGTTCAGTTTGTGTTGATAGAGCCCCAGAGGGATTGTACAGTTTGAATCAACAGAGACCCAGAGGGATTGTACAGTTTGAATCGACAGTGACCCAGGGGGATTGTACAGTTTGAATCAACAGAGACCCAGAGGGATTGTGCAGTTTGAATCGATGGAGACCCCAAGAGATTGTATGGTTCGAATCCATAGACACCAGAGTGATTGTACAGTTTGAATCGACAGTGACCCAGGGGGATTGTACAGTTTGAATCGACAGTGACCCAGAGGGATTGTACAGTTTGAGTCGATAGAGACCCCAAGAGATTGTATGGTTCGAATCCATAGACACCAGAGTGATTGTACAGTATGAATCCATAGAGACCCGGAGGGATTGTACAGTTCGAATCGATGGAGACCCAGAGGGATTGTACAGTTCAAATTGATAGAGACCCAGAGGGATTGTACAGTTTGAAACGACAACGACCCAGAGGGGTTGTACAATTCGAATTGATTGAGACCGAGTGGGATTGTACGGTTCAAACTGAAAGTGACCCAGAGAGATTGTACAGTTCAAATCCATTGCGACCCAGAGAGATAGTACTGTTTAAATCCGTACAGACCCAGAGGGATTGTACAATTGAATTCGTAGAGACCCAGAGGGATTGTACAGTTCGAATCCATAGAGACCCAGAGGGATTGTACAGTTCGAATCGATGGAGACCCAGAGGGATTGTACAGTTCGAATTGATAGAGACCCAGAGGGATTGTACAGTTTGAAACGACAACGACCCAGAGGGGTTGTACAGTTCGAATTGATTGAGACTGAGAGGGATTGTACGGTTCAAACTGAAAGTGACCCAGGAGGATTATACAGTTTGTATTGATAGAGACCCAGAGAGATTGTACAGTTCAAATCCATAGAGACCCAGAGAGATTGTACAGTTTGAATCCATAGAGACCCAGAGGGATTGTACAGTTTGAATCGATGGAGACCCAGAGGGATTGTACAGTTTGAATCCATAGAGACCCAGAGGGATTGTACAGTTCAAATCCATAGAGACCCAGAGAGATTGTACAGTTCGAATCGATGGAGACCCAGAGGGATTGTACAGTTTGAATCAACAGCGACCCAGAAGGATTGTACAGTTCAAATCGATGGAGACCCAGAGGGATTGTACAGTTTGAATCAACAGCGACCCAGAGGGATTGTACAGTTTGAATCCATAGAGACCCAGAACGATTGTACAGTTCGCATCCGTAGAGACCCAGAGTGATTGAACGGTGTGACTCCATAGAGACCCAGAGGGATTGTACAGTTCGAATTGATAGAGACCCAGAGGGATTGTACAGTTTGAAACGACAATGACCCAGAGGGATTGTACAGTTCGAATTGATAGAGACCCAAGAGAGATTGTACTGTTTGAACTGATAGAGACCCAGAGGGATTGTACAGTTCGAATCGACAGTGACCCAGAGGGTTGGTATGGTTAAAATTGAATGTGACCCAGAGTGATTGTTCAGTTTGTGTCGATAGAGCCCCAGAGGGATTGTACAGTTTGAATCCATAGAGACCCGGAGGGATTGTACAGTTTGAATCGACAGAGACCCAGAGGGATTGTACAGTTCGAATCGACAGTGGCCCAGAGGGATTGTACAGTTTGAGTCGATAGAGACCCCAAGAGATTGTATGGTTCGAATCCATAGACACCAGAGTGATTGTACAGTTCAAATCCAGAGAGACCCAGAGAGATTGTACAGTTTGAATCCATAGAGACCCAGAGGGATTGTACAGTTTGAATCGATGGAGACCCAGAGGGATTGTACAGTTCGAATCGATGGAGACCCAGAGGGATTATACAGTTTGAATCAACAGAGACCCAGAGGGATTGTACAGTTTGAATCCATAGAGACCCAGAGGGATTGTACAGTTTGAATCGATGGAGACCCAGAGGGATTGTACAGTTTGAATCCATAGAGACCCAGAGGGATTGTACAGTTCGAATCGATGGAGACCCAGAGGGATTGTACAGTTTGAATCAACAGCGACCCAGAGGGATTGTACAGATCGAATCCATAGAGACCCAGAACGATTGTACAGTTCGAATCCGTAGAGACCCAGAGGGATTGAACGGTGTGAATCCATAGAGACCCAGAACGATTGTACAGTTCGAATTGATAGAGACCCAGAGGGATTGTACAGTTTGAAATGACAATGACCCAGAGGGGTTGTACAGTTCGAATTGATTGAGACTGAGAGGGATTGTACGGTTCAAACTGAAAGTGACCCAGGGGGATTATACAGTTTGTATTGATAGAGACCCAGAGAGATTGTACAGTTCAAATCCATAGAGACCCAGAGAGATTGTACAGTTTGAATCGTCAGAGACCCGGAGGGATTGTACAGTTCGAATCCGTAGAGACCCAGAGGGATTGAACGGTGTGAATCCACAGAGACCCAGATGGATTGTACAGTTCGAATCGACAGTGACCCAGAGGGTTGGTATGGTTAAAATTGAAAGTGACCCAGAGTGATTGTTCAGTTTGTGTTGATAGAGCCCCAGAGGGATTGTACAGTTTGAATCAACTGAGACCCAGAGGGATTGTGCAGTTTGAGTCAATAGAGACCCCAGGAGATTGTATGGTTCGAATCCATAGACACCCAGAGTGATTGTACAGTGTGAATTTATAGAGACCCGGAGCGATTGACAGTGTGAATCAACAGTGACCCAGAGGGGTTGTACAGTTTGAATCCATAGAGACCCAGAGGGATTGTAAAGTTTGAATCGATTTAGACCCAGAGGGATTGTACAGTTTGAATTTATAGAGACCCGGAGCGATTGACAGTGTGAATCAACAGTGACCCAGAGGGGTTGTACAGTTTGAATCCATAGAGACCCAGAGGGATTGTAAAGTTTGAATCGATTTAGACCCAGAGGGATTGTACAGTTTGAATCAACAGCGACCCAGAGGGATTGTACAGTTCGAATCCATAGAGACCGAGAGAGATTGTACAGTTTGAATCCATAGAGACCCAGAGGGATTGTAAAGTTTGAATCAACAGCGACCCAAAGGGATTGTACAGTTCGAATCCATAGAGACCGAGAGAGATTGTACAGTTCGAATCGACAGTTACCCAGAGGGATTGTACAGTTTCAGTCAATAGAGACCCAGAGATATTGTATGGTTCAAATCCATAGAAACCCAGAGGGATTGTACAGTTCGAATTGACAGAGACCCAGAGGGATTGTACAGTTCGAATCGACAGTGACCCAGAGAGATTGTACAGTTCGAATCGACAGTTACCCAGAGGGATTGTACAGTTTCAGTCAATAGAGACCCAGAGATATTGTATGGTTCAAATCCATAGAAACCCAGAGGGATTGTACAGTTCGAATTGACAGAGGCCCAGAGGGATTGTACTGTTCAAATCCATAGAGACCCAGAGGGATTGTATAGTTCAAATCCATAGAGAACCAGAGGGATTGTACATTTCGAATCGACAGTGACCCAGAGGGATTGTACAGTTTTAGTCGATAGAGACCCAAAGAGATTGTATGGTTCGAATCCATAGACACCCAGAGTGATTGTACAGTATGAATCCATAGAGACCCGGAGCGATTGACAGTGTGAAGCAACAGTGACCCAGTGGGGTTGTACAGTTCGAATTGATTGAGACCGAGAGGAATTGTACGGTTCAAACTGAAAGTGACCCAGGGGGATTGTACAGTTTGAATTGATAGAGACCCAGAGAGATTGTACAGTTCAAATCCATAGAGACCCAGAGAGATTGTACAGTTTGAATCCATAGAGACCCAGAGGGATTGTACAGTTCGAATCGATGGAGACCCAGAGGGATTGTACAGTTTGAATCCATAGAGACCCAGAGGGATTGTACAGTTCGAATCGATGGAGACCCAGAGGGATTGTACAGTTTGAATCAACAGCGACCCAGAGGGATTGTACAGTTCGAATCCGTAGAGACCCAGAGTGATTGAACGGTGTGAATCCATAGAGACCCAGCGGGACTGTACAGTTCGAATTGATAGAGACCCAGAGGGATTGTACAGTTTGAAACGACAATGACCCAGAGGGGTTGTACAATTCGAATTGATTGAGACTGAGAGGGATTGTACGGTTCAAACTGAAAGTGACCCAGGGGGATTATACAGTTTGTATTGATAGAGACCCAGAGAGATTGTACAGTTCAAATCCATAGAGACCCAGAGAGATTGTACAGTTCAAATCCATAGAGACCCAGAGAGATTGTACAGTTCAAATCCACAGCGACCCAGAGGGATTGTACAGTTTGAATCCATAGAGACCCAGAGGGATTGTACAGTTCGAATCGAAGGAGACCCAGAGGGATTGTACAGTTTGAATCGATGGAGACCCAGAGGGATTGTACAGTTTGAATCAACAGCGACCCAGAGGGATTGTACAGTTTGAATCGATGGTGACCCAGAGGGATTGTACAGTTTGAATCAACAGCGACCCAGAGGGATTGTACAGTTCGAATCCATAGAGTCCCAGAACGATTGTACAGTTCGCATCCGTAGAGACCCAGAGGGATTGAACGGTGTGAATCCATAGAGACCCAGAGGGATTGTACAGTTCGAATTTATAGAGACCCAGAGGGATTGTACAGTTTGAAACGACAATGACCCAGAGGGGTTGTACAGTTCGAATTGATTGAGACTGAGAGGGATTGTACGGTACAAACTGAAAGTGACCCAGGGGGATTATACAGTTTGTATTGATAGAGACCCAGAGAGATTGTACAGTTCAAATCCATAGAGACCCAGAGAGATTGTACAGTTTGAATCGACAGAGACCCAGAGGGATTGTACAGTTTGAATCCATAGAGACCCAGTGGGATTGTACAGTTGGAATCGATACAGACTCAAAGGGTTTTTACAGTTGGAATCGATAGAGACCCAGAGGGATTGTACAGTTCGAATCGACAGTGACCCAGAGGGTTGGTATGGTTAAAATTGAAAGTGACCCAGAGTGATTGTTCAGTTTGTGTTGATAGAGCCCCAGAGGGATTGTACAGTTTGAATCAACAGAGACCCAGAGGGATTGTACAGTTTGAATCGACAGTGACCCAGGGGGATTGTACAGTTTGAATCAACAGAGACCCAGAGGGATTGTGCAGTTTGAATCGATGGAGACCCCAAGAGATTGTATGGTTCGAATCCATAGACACCAGAGTGATTGTACAGTTTGAATCGACAGTGACCCAGGGGGATTGTACAGTTTGAATCGACAGTGACCCAGAGGGATTGTACAGTTTGAGTCGATAGAGACCCCAAGAGATTGTATGGTTCGAATCCATAGACACCAGAGTGATTGTACAGTATGAATCCATAGAGACCCGGAGCGATTGACAGTGTGAATCAACAGCGACCCAGTGGTGTTGTACAATTCGAATTGATTGAGACCGAGTGGGATTGTACGGTTCAAACTGAAAGTGACCCAGAGAGATTGTACAGTTCAAATCCATTGCGACCCAGAGAGATAGTACTGTTTAAATCCGTACAGACCCAGAGGGATTGTACAATTGAATTCGTAGAGACCCAGAGGGATTGTACAGTTCGAATCGATGGAGACCCAGAGGGATTGTACAGTTCGAATTGATAGAGACCCAGAGGGATTGTACAGTTTGAAACGACAACGACCCAGAGGGGTTGTACAGTTCGAATTGATTGAGACTGAGAGGGATTGTACGGTTCAAACTGAAAGTGACCCAGGAGGATTATACAGTTTGTATTGATAGAGACCCAGAGGATTTGTACAGTTCGAATCCATAGAGACCCAGAGGGATTGTACAGTTTGGAAGGACAGCGACACAGAGGGGTTGTACTGTTTGAATTGATAGAGACCCAGAGGGATTGTACAGTTCAAATCGATAGAGAACGAGAGGGATTGTACAGTTAGAATCGATAGAGACCCAGAGGGATTGTACAGTTCAAATCGATAGAGTACGAGAGGGATTGTACAGTTAGAATCGATAGAGACCCAGTGGGATTGTACAGTTCGAATACATAGAGACCCAGAGGGATTGTACAGTTCGAATCCATAGAGACCCAGAGGGATTGTACAGTTCGAATTGATAGAGACCCAGAGGGATTGTACAGTTTGAAACGACAACGACCCAGAGGGGTTGTACAGTTCGAATTGATTGAGACTGAGAGGGATTGTACGGTTCAAACTGAAAGTGACCCAGGGGGATTATACAGTTTGTATTGATAGAGACCCGGAGAGATTGTACAGTTCAAATCCATAGAGACCCAGAGAGATTGTACAGTTTGAATCGACAGAGACCCAGAGGGATTGTACAGTTCGAATCCATAGAGACCCAGAGGGATTGTACAGTTGGAATCGATACAGACTCAGAGGGTTTGTACAGTTGGAATTGATAGAGACCCAGAGGGATTGTACAGTTCGAATCGACAGAGACCCAAGAGAGATTGTACTGTTTGAACTGATAGAGACCCAGAGGGATTGTACAGTTCGAATCGACAGTGACCCAGAGGGTCGGTATGGTTAAAATTGAAAGTGACCCAGAGGGATTATACAGTTTTAGTCGATAGAGACCCAAAGAGATTGTATGCTTCGAATCCATAGACACCCAGATTGATTGTACAGTATGAATCCATAGAGACCCGGAGCGATTGACAGTGTGAAGCAACAGTGACCCAGAGGGGTTGTACAGTTCGAATTGATTGAGACCGAGAGGGATTGTACGGTTCAAACTGAAAGTGACCCAGGGGGATTGTACAGTTTGAATTGATAGAGACCCAGAGAGATTGTACAGTTCAAATCCATAGAGACCCAGAGAGATTGTACAGTTTGAATCCATAGAGACCCAGAGGGATTGTACAGTTTGAATCCATAGAGACCCAGAGGGATTGTACAGTTCAAATCCATAGAGACCCAGAGAGATTGTACAGTTCGAATCGATGGAGACCCAGAGGGATTGTACAGTTTGAATCAACAGCGACCCAGAAGGATTGTACAGTTCAAATCGATGGAGACCCAGAGGGATTGTACAGTTTGAATCAACAGCGACCCAGAGGGATTGTACAGTTTGAATCCATAGAGACCCAGAACGATTGTACAGTTCGCATCCGTAGAGACCCAGAGTGATTGAACGGTGTGAATCCATAGAGACCCAGAGGGATTGTACAGTTCGAATTGATAGAGACCCAGAGGGATTGTACAGTTTGAAACGACAATGACCCAGAGGGGTTGTACAGTTCGAATTGATTGAGACTGAGAGGGATTGTACGGTTCAAACTGAAAGTGACCCAGGGGGATTATACAGTTTGTATTGATAGAGACCCAGAGAGATTGTACAGTTCAAATCCATAGAGACCCAGAGAGATTGTACAGTTTGAATCGACAGAGACCCAGAGGGATTGTACAGTTCGAATCCGTAGAGACCCAGAGGGATTGTACAGTTCAAATCCATAGAGACCCAGAGAGATTGTACAGTTCGAATCGATGGAGACCCAGAGGGATTGTACAGTTTGAATCAACAGCGACCCAGAAGGATTGTACAGTTCAAATCGATGGAGACCCAGAGGGATTGTACAGTTTGAATCAACAGCGACCCAGAGGGATTGTACAGTTTGAATCCATAGAGACCCAGAACGATTGTACAGTTCGCATCCGTAGAGACCCAGAGTGATTGAACGGTGTGAATCCATAGAGACCCAGAGGGATTGTACAGTTCGAATTGATAGAGACCCAGAGGGATTGTACAGTTTGAAACGACAATGACCCAGAGGGGTTGTACAGTTCGAATTGATTGAGACTGAGAGGGATTGTACGGTTTAAACTGAAAGTGACCCAGGGGGATTATACAGTTTGTATTGATAGACCCAGAGAGATTGTACAGTTCAAATCCATAGAGACCCAGAGGGATTGTACAGTTCGAATCCGTAGAGACCCAGAGGGATTGAACGGTGTGAATCCATAGAGACCCAGTGGGATTGTACAGTTCGAATCCATAGAGACCCAGTGGGATTGTACAGTTGGAATCGATACAGACTCAGAGGGTTTTTACAGTTCGAATCGACAGAGACCCAAGAGAGATTGTACTGTTTGAACTGATAGAGACCCAGAGGGATTGTACAGTTCGAATCGACAGTGACCCAGAGGGCTGGTATGGTTAAAATTGAAAGTGACCCAGAGTGATTGTTCAGTTTGTGTCGATAGAGCCCCAGAGGGATTGTACAGTTTGAATCCATAGAGACCCGGAGGGATTGTACAGTTTGAATCGACAGAGACCCAGAGGGATTGTACAGTTCGAATCGACAGTGGCCCAGAGGGATTGTACAGTTTGAGTCGATAGAGACCCCAAGAGATTGTATGGTTCGAATCCATAGACACCAGAGTGATTGTACAGTTTGAATCCATAGAGACCCAGAGGGATTGTACAGTTTGAATCGATGGAGACCCAGAGGGATTGTACAGTTCGAATCGATGGAGACCCAGAGGGATTATACAGTTTGAATCAACAGAGACCCACGGGGATTGTACAGATTGAATCCATAGAGACCCAGAGGGATTGTACAGTTTGAATCGATGGAGACCCAGAGGGATTGTACAGTTTGAATCCATAGAGACCCAGAGGGATTGTACAGTTTGAATCGATGGAGACCCAGAGGGATTGTACAGTTTGAATCAACAGCGACCCAGAGGGATTGTACAGATCGAATCCATAGAGACCCAGAACGATTGTACAGTTCGAATCCGTAGAGACCCAGAGGGATTGAACGGTGTGAATCCATAGAGACCCAGAACGATTGTACAGTTCGAATTGATAGAGACCCAGAGGGATTGTACAGTTTGAAACGACAACGACCCAGAGGGGTTGTACAGTTCGAATTGATTGAGACTGAGAGGGATTGTACGGTTCAAACTGAAAGTGACCCAGGGGGATTATACAGTTTGTATTGATAGAGACCCAGAGAGATTGTACAGTTCAAATCCATAGAGACCCAGAGAGATTGTACAGTTTGAATCGTCAGAGACCCGGAGGGATTGTACAGTTCGAATCCGTAGAGACCCAGAGGGATTGAACGGTGTGAATCCACAGAGACCCAGATGGATTGTACAGTTCGAATCGACAGTGACCCAGAGGGTTGGTATGGTTAAAATTGAAAGTGACCCAGAGTGATTGTTCAGTTTGTGTTGATAGAGACCCAGAGGGATTGTGCAGTTTGAATCAACAGAGACCCGGAGGGATTGTACAGTTTGAATCGACAGTGACCCAGTGGGATTGTACAGTTGGAATCGATAGAGACCCAGAGGGATTGTACAGTTCGAATCGACAGTGGCCCAGAGGGATTGTACAGTTTGAGTCGATAGAGACCCCAAGAGTTTGTATGGTTCGAATCCATAGACACCAGAGTGATTGTACAGTATGAATCCGTAGAGAGCCAGAGGAGTTGTACAGTTCGAATCGATAGAGACCGAGAGGGATTGTACGGTTCAAACTGAAAGTGACCCAGAGAGATTGTACAGTTCAAATCCATTGCGACCCAGAGAGATAGTACTGTTTAAATCCGTACAGACCCAGAGTGATTGTACAGTTTGAATCCGTAGAGACCCAGAGGAGTTGTAGAGTTCGAATTGATAGAGACCCAGAGGGATTGTACAGTTCAAATCGATAGAGAACGAGAGGGATTGTACAGTTAGAATCGATAGAGACCCAGTGGGATTGTACAGTTCGAATACATAGAGACACAGAGGGATTGTACATTTTGAATCGACAGTGACCCAGAGGGATTGTACAGTTCGATTCGATAGAGACCCAGAGGGATTGTACAGTTCGAATCGATAGAGACCCAGAGGGATTGTACATTTTGAATAGACAGTGACCCAGAGGGATTGTAGAGTTTGAATCGATAGAGACCCGGAGAGATTGTATGGTTCGAATCCATAGAGACCCAGCCTGATTGTACAGTTCTAATCCATAGAGACCCAGAGGGACTGTATAGTTTGAATGCATAGAGACACAGAGGGATTGTACATTTTGAATCGACAGTGACCCAGAGGGATTGTACAGTTCGAATCGATAGAGACCCAGAGGGATTGTAAATTTTGAATAGACAGTGACCCAGAGGGATTGTAGAGTTTGAATCGATAGAGACCCGGAGAGATTGTATGGTTCGAATCCATAGAGACCCAGCCTGATTGTACAGTTCTAATCCATAGAGACCCAGAGGGACTGTATAGTTCGAATCTACAGAGACCCAGAGGGATTGTACAGTTCGAATCGATGGAGACCCAGAGGGATTGTACATTTCGAATCGACAGTGACCCAGAGGCATTGTACAGTTTGAATCGATAGAGACCCGGAGCGATGGTACAGTGTGAATCAACAGCGACCAAGAGGGGTTGTACAGTTCAAATTGATTGAGACTGAGAGGGATTGTACGGTTCAAACTGAAAGTGACCCGGGGGATTGTACAGTTCAAATCCATTGCGACCCAGAGAGATTGTACTGTTTAAATCTGTAGAGACCCAGAGGGATTGTACAGTTTGAATGCATAGAGACCAAGAGGGATTGTACAGTTCGAATTGACAGTGACCCAGTGGGATTGTATTGTTTGAATCGATAGAGACCCAGAGGGATTGTACATTTCGAATCGACAGTGAACCAAAGGGATTGTACAGTTTGAGTCACTAGAGACCCAGAGAGATTGTACGGTTAGAATCCATAGATACCCAGAGTGATTGTACAGTATGAATCCATAGAGACACAGAGGGATTGTACAGTGTGAATCAACAGCGACCCAGTGGGGTTGTACAGTTCAAATTGATTGAGACTGTTAGGGATTGTACGGTTCAAACTGAAAGTGACCCAGAGGGATTTGTACAGTTCGAATCGATGGAGACCCAGAGGGATTGTACAGTTTGAATTGATAGAGACACAGAGAGATTGTACTGTTTGAATTGATAGAGACACAGAGAGATTATACATTTTGAATTGATAGAGACCCAGAGGGATTGTACAGTTCGAATCGACAGCGACCCAGAGTGTTGGTATGGTTCAAATTGAAAGTGACCCAGAGTGATTGTTCAGTTTGTGTCAATAGAGACCAAGAGGGATTGTACAATTCGAATCGACAGTGACCCAGTGGGATTGTATTGTTTGAATTGACAGTGACCCGGAGGGTTTGTACAGTTTGAATTGACAGTGACCTGGAGGGTTTGTACGGTGTGAATCGATAGAGATCGAAAGGGATTGTACGGTGTGATACGATAGAGACCCAGAGGGATTGTACAGTTCGAATCGACAGTGACCCGGAGGGTTTGTACATTTCAAATACATAGAGACCCAGAGGGTTTGCATAGTTCGAATCGACAGTGACCCAGAGGGATTGTACAGTTCAAATACATAGAGACCCAGAGGGTTTGTAAAGTTCGAATACATAGAGACCCAGAGGGTTTTTACAGTTCGAATCGACAGAGACCCAGAGTGATTGTACAGTTCGAATCGACAGAGACCCAGAGGGTTTGTACAGTTCGAATACATAGAGACCCAGAGGGTTTTTACAGTTCGAATCGACAGAGACCCAGAGGGATTGTATAGTTCGAATACATAGAGACCCAGAGTGTTTGTACAGTTCGAATCGACAGAGGCCCAGAGGGATTGTACAGTTGAATCTATAGAGACCCAGTGGGATTGTACAGTTTGAGTCGATAGAGACCCGGAGGGATTGTACAGTGTGAATCGATAGAGACCCAGAGGGATTGTACAGTTTGAGTCGATAGAGTCCCGGAGGGATTGTACAGTTCAAATCGACAGAGGCACAGAGAGATTGTACAGTTTGAATTGACAGTGACCCAGGGGGATTGTACAGTTCAATTCCATAGAGACCCAGATTGATTGTACAGTTCGAATCGACAGTGACTCAGAGGGTTGGTACGGTTCATATTGAAAGTGACCCAGAGTGATTGTTCAGTTTGTGTCGATAGAGACCCAGAGGGATTGTACAGTTTGAACTGATAAAGTCCCAGAGGGATTGTACAGTTTGAATCTATAGAGACCCAGCGGGATTGTACAGTTTGAGTCGATAGAGACCCGGAGGGATTGTACAGTTTGAATCCATAGAGACCCAAAGGGATTGTACCGTTTGAATCGACAGTGACCCAGAGGGATTGTACAGTTTGAGTCGATAGAGACCCGGAGGAATTGTACAGTTCCAATGCATAGAGACCCAGAGGGATTGTACAGTTCGAATCGACAGTGACCCAGAGGGTTGGCACGGTTCAAATTGAAAGTGACCTAGAGTGATTGTTCGGTTCACGTTGATAGAGACCCAGAGGGTTTGTACAGTCTGAATCGACAGTGACCCAGGGGGATTGTACGGTTGGAATTGACAGAGACACAGAGGGATTGTACAGTTTGAATCGACAGAGACCCAGAGGGATTGTACAGTTTGAGTCGATAGAGAGCCAGAGCGATTGTACAGTTCAAATCCATAGAGACCCAGAGGGATTGTACAGTTCGAATCAACAGTGACCCGGAGGGATTGTACAGTTCGAATCAACAGAGACCCAGACGGATTGTACAGTTCGAATCAACAGTGACCCGGAGGGATTGTACAGTTTTAATCGACAGTGACCCAGAGGGTTGGTACGGTTCAAATTGATAGTTACCCAGAGTGATTTTTCAGTTTGTGTCGATTGAGGGCCAGAGGGATTACGTGGTTCGAATCGATAGCAACCTGTAGGTGGCAACAAATAGACTGGGTGGGACAGAAGGCAAATGGCATGCTCACCTACGTCTTTCGGAGCGGACTATAACGTGTTGCAGTTGGACAAACCTTTGCCTACCTCACCATTAGAGAACTGTGTGAATTTCTCATGAACCCATTGGACATATGATATGGAGCAGAATTAAGCTATTTGGCCTATCATGGCTGCTTTGCGATTTGATCATGATTGATTTACCAACCCTCCCAACTTCATTCTCCTGCCTTCATCTTCTCCTTGTAACTTCTGATGCCCTTAATGAAGTCCCCATCAACCTCCGCTTTAAATATACCAGGTGACTTGGCCTCCTCAGCCATCTGTAACAATGAATTCCACAGATTGAACACCCTCTGGCTAAAGAAATTCTTCCTCATCTCTGTTTGAAGGAATGTCTTTGTATTCTGAGATTGTGCCCTGTGCTCCAAGATCCCCCACAACAGGAAACATCCTCTCCATGTCCACTCTATCTAGGCCTTTTAAAATTCACTGACACTCTCTCCTCATTTTTCTAAACTCTGGTGAGTACCGGCCCAGAGCCTTCAAACACTCCTCATATGTTAACCCTTTCTTTCCTGGGATCATTCATTATCCACATGAATTTTTACTTTGGAATGCTATGGTTGAAGAGAGATCTGATAGACATTGATGAAATGATAAGAGCCATTGATGTAATTATGAAAGACATAGAGTCTTTTCCCGAGAGTGAAATGTAAATACCAAAAACTAGAGGCATTGCTTTACAGTTAGATGGGGAAAGGTTAAAGGTCAGAAGGTAAATAAGAATGATGATATTCAGCCCATCGAGTCTGTTCTGCCATTCAATCATGACTGATCTTTTTCCCACCCCATTCTCTTGCCTTCTCCCCATAACCCTTAACCCTTCCATCTTACCAATAAAGAACTTATGGAACTCTGCCTTAAAGATATCCAGAGACCTCTCCACAGCCAACTATGGCAAAGAATTCCACAGATTCACCACCCTCTGGCTGAAGAAGCTCCTCCTCATCCTGGATGTCTCATTAATGGAAACATTGTCTCCACATCTACTCTCCCCAGACCTTTAGTATCTGATGGTCCTCCCTCCTTCTGAACACAGCTGAGTGAAGCCCCAGGCTCATCAAAAACTCCTCCCAGGTTAAAATCTCCATTCCTGAAACTAATGGAGGTTGATGAGTCAGGGTTTTTTTGCAGACTAGTGAATGCTGTACGGAAAATGGTGGAGCAGATACAACAGCAAGATTTAAAAGTCAATTTGGCAGACATGAATAGGGAATGGAGGGATCTAGAACATGTGAAGGCTGAGGGTAATAGTTCAACCGGTTTTATGACCACAACAGGCATCATGGGCCAACATGCCTCCTCTTGTAACATACTGTTCTATAATCTAGAGAGGAATTGTGAGATCTGGCTTGGAATATTTGAGAGAGAGTGATTGAGAGACACCAGTCAGTGTACAGATAACCCCTGGGAGAGAGGGACTGAAAGACACTGGTCAGTGTACAGTTATCCTCCTGAGAGAGAGGGAGGGACTGAGAGACACTAGTCAGAGTACAGATATCCCCTGAGAGAGAGGGACTGAGAGACACTGGTCAGATTACAGATATCCCCTGAGAGAGAGGGACTGAGAGACACTGGTCTGTGTACAGATAACCCCTGGGAGAGAGGGACTGAGAGACACTGGTCAGTGTACAGATATCCCCCTGAGAGAGAGGGACTGAGAGATACTGGTCAGTGTACAGATATCCCCCTGAGAGAGAGGGACTGAGAGAAACTGGTCAGTGTACAGATATCCCCCTGAGAGAGAGGGACTGAGAGATACTGGTCAGTGTACAGATATCCCCCTGAGAGAGAGAGGGACTGAGAGACACTGGTCAGTGTACAGATATCCCCTGAGAGAGAGGGACTGAGAGACACCAGTCAGTGTACAGATATCCCCCTGAGAGAGAGAGGGACTGAGAGACACCGGTCAGTGTACAGATATCCTCCTGAAAGAGAGAGGGACTGAGAGACACCGGTCAGTGTACAGATATCCTCCTGAAAGAAAGAGGGACTGAGAGACACTGGTCAGCGTACAGATATCCTCTGAGAGAGAGGGACTGAGAGACACTGGTCAGTGTACAGATATCCCCCTGAGAGAGAGGGACTGAGAGATACTGGTCAGTGTACAGATATCCCCCTGAGAGAGAGGGACTGAGAGATACTGGTCAGTGTACAGATATCTCCTGAGAGATACTGGTCAGTGTACAGATATCCCCCTGAGAGAGAGGGACTGAGAGATACTGGTCAGTGTACAGATATCTCCTGAGAGACACTGGTCAGTGTACAGATATCCCCCTGAGAGAGAGGGACTGAGAGATACTGGTCAGTGTACAGATATCTCCTGAGAGAGAGGGACTGAGAGAAACTGGTCAGTGTACAGATATCCCCCTGAGAGAGAGGGACTGAGAGATAATGGTCAGTGTACAGATATCCCCCTGAGAGAGAGAGACTGAGAGACATCGGTCAGTGTACAGATATCTCCCTGAGAGAGAGGGACTGAGAGACACCGGTCAGTGTACAGATATCCCCCTGAGAGAGAGGGACTGAGAGACACTGGTCAGTGTACAGATATCCCCTGAGAGAGAGGGACTGAGAGACACTGGTCAATGTACTGATACCCACTAAGAGAGAGGGATTGAGAGACCAGGCTCAGTGTACAGATATCCCCCTGAGAGAGAGGGACTGAGAGATACTGGTCAGTGTACAGATATCTCCTGAGAGACACTGGTCAGTGTACAGATATCCCCCTGAGAGAGAGGGACTGAGAGATACTGGTCAGTGTACAGATATCCCCCTGAGAGAGAGGGACTGAGAGAAACTGGTCAGTGTACAGATATCCCCCTGAGAGAGAGGGACTGAGAGACAGCAGTCAGTATACAGATATCCCCTGAGAGAGAGGGTCTGAGAGACACCAGTCAGTGTACAGATATCCCCCTGAGAGAAAGAGGGACTGAGAGACACCGGTCAGTGTACAGATATCCCCCTGAGAGAGAGGGACTGAGAGACACCGGTCAGTATACAGATATCCCCTGAGAGAGAGGGACTGAGAGACAGCAGTCAGTGTACAGATATCTCCCTGAGAGAGAGGGACTGAGAGACACCGGTCAGTATACAGATATCCCCTGAGAGAGAGGGTCTGAGAGACACCAGTCAGTGTACAGATATCCCCTGGAGGGAGAGAGACTGAGACATCGGTCAGTGTACAGTTAACACCTGAGAGAGAGGGACTGAGAGACACTGGTCAGTGTACAGATATCCCCTGAGAGAGAGGGACTGAGAGACACCAGTCAGTGCACAGATAACCTGTCTGGAGAGGTAGTGGAGAGCACACCTGTGCCTTGCCCCATTAACAATGTGCTCCATTTTGAATGCTGTTGGGGGAAGATCGACCTACCTGGGAGAAGCAACAGTGGCCGTGCCTCTGGCACTGAGTCTGGCCCTGTGGCTCAGAAGGGTAGGGAACGGAAGAGGATAGCAACGGTAATAGGGGACTCTATAGTCAGGGGTACAGTTAGGCGGGAGAAAGAAACAATGAACAAGGATAGTAGTTTGCCTCCCAGGTGCCAGGGTTTGTGATGTTTCTGAGTGTGTTCACAATATCCTAAAATGGGAGGGTGAGCAGCAAGAGGTCGTGGTACATATTGGTACCAATGATATAGGTATAAAAAGGGTCGAGTTCCTGAAAGCAGAATATGGGGAGGAAGGAAGCTGAGAAGCAAGAACTCAATGGTAGTAATCTCAAGATTTCTGCCTGTGAGTATAGGAATAGAATGAGGTGGAGGATAAATGCATGGCTGAAGGATTGGAGCATGGGTCAGGGAAAAGATCATTGGGATCTCTTCTGGGGCAGGTGTGAACTGTACAAAGAAGATGGATTGCACTTAAATCCGAGGGGGACCAATATCCTGGTGGGGAGGTTTGCTAATGCTGTTGGGGAGGGTTTAAAATATATTTGCAGGGGCGTGGGAACCTAAGTGAAGAGGCAGAGGATGGGGAGGTTGGAGCACAAGTAGAGACAGCTTGTAGGGAGTTTGTGAGGAAGGATAGGCAGATGTTAGAGCAAAGATGCACTCAGCCTGACGATTTGAGATATGTCTATTTTAATGCAAGGAGTATCATATACAAGGCAGATGAGCTCAGAGTGTGGATCAATACATGGATCTGTGACATTGTGGCCATTACAGAGCCTTGGATGTCTCAGGAGCAGGAATGGCTGCTGAGTGTGCCAGGCTTTAGATGTTTCAAAAAGGACTGGGAGTGAGGCAGAAGATGTGGGTGTGTGGCATTGCTAATTAGGGATAGTGTTATGGCTGCAGAAAAGAGGAAATCATGGAGGGATTGTCTACTGAGTCAGTGTGGGTGGAAGTCAGAAACAGGAAAGGGGCAATAACTCTACTGGGTGTTTTTTTATAGATTCTCCAATAGTAACAGGGATATTGAGGAGCAAATAGGTAGATAGATAGATAGATACTTTATTCATCCCCATGGGGAAATTCAACATTTTTTCCAATTTCCCATACACTTATTGTAGCAAAACTAATTACATACAATACTTAACTCAGTAAAAATATGATATGCATCTAAAATCACCCTCTCAAAAAGCATCAATAATAGCTTTTAAAAAGTTCTTAAGTAGTTTACTTAAATACATTGAGTCCTAACCCCGGCACTTTAACATATCTTACTCCTGGCGGTTGAATTGTAAAGCCGAATGGCATTGGGGAGTATTGACCTCTTCATCCTGTCTGAGGGAGGCAGGTACTGGAATGGGCAATAATAATAGGGTTGTTGTGATGGGTGATTTAACTTTCATAGTATTGACTGGGATCTCCTTAGAGCAAGGGGTTTAGATGGGGTGGAGTTTGTTAGGTGTGTTCAGGAAGGTTTCCTGACACAATATGTAGATAAGCCAACTAGAGGAGAGGTTGTACTTGATCTGGTTTTGGAAAATGAACCTGGTCAGGTGTCAGATCTCTCAGTGGGAGAGTATTTTGGAGGTCATGATCACAATCTGTCTCCTTCACCATAGCACTGGAGGGGGACAGGAGCAGACAATTTGGGAAAACATTTATTTGGGGTAGGGGGAGATATGATGCTATTAGGTTGGAATTTGGGAACATAAATTGGGAGCAGATGGTCTCAGGGAATTGCACGGCAGAAATGTGGCAAATGTTCAGGGAACATTGCATGGCGTTCTGCATAGGCATTTTGCATTGAGGCAGGGAAAGGACGATATGGTAGGGTAAAAGAACCATAGTGTGCAAAGGATGTAGAAAATCTAGTTAAGAAGAAAAGCTTATGAAAGGTTGAAGAAACTAGGTACTGTTTGAGCTCTAGAAAATTACAAAGTTGCTAGGAAGGAGCTTTAAAAATGGAATCAGGAGAGCCAGAAGGGGCCAAGAGAAGGCCTTGGTGAGCAGGATTAAGGAAAACCCCAAGGCATTCTACAAATATGTGAAGAGCAAGAGGATAAGCCGTGTGAGAATACGACCAATCAGGAGCGAGAGTTGAAACGTGTGTGGAGTTGGAGGAGCCAGTGGAAGTACTTAATGACTACTTTGCTTCAGTATTCACCAGGGAAAAGGACCTTGGAAACTGTGGGGATGACTTACAGCAGACTAAACAGTTGAGCATAGAGACATTAAGAAAGAGGATGTGCTGGTTCTTTTGAAAAGCATTAAATTAGATAAGTCACCAGGACCAGGTGAGATATAATCCAGGCTACCGTGGGAAGTGAGGGAGGAGATTGCAGAGCCTTGGGCAATGATTTTGTGTCATCAATAGGGACGGGAGAAGTACCAGAGGATTGGAAGGTTGCAAATGTTGTTCCCTTGTTCAAGGAAGGGAGTAGAGGTAACCCAGAAAATTATAGACCAGTGGTTCTGACTTCAGTGGTGGGCAGGTTGTTGGAGAAGATCCTGAGAGGCAGGATTTAAGAGCATTTGGAGAGACAATATCTGATTAGGGATAGCCAGCATGGCTTTATCAAGGGCAGGTCATGCCTTACATGTCTGATTGGGGATGTAACTGAACACATTGATGAAGGTAGAGCAGTGGATGTAGCGTATATGGATTTCAGCAAGGCATTTGATAAAGTTTCCCATGCGAAGTTCATTCAGAAAGTAATGAGGCATGGTATCCAAGGCGGCTTTGCTTTGTGGATCCAGAATTGGCTTGCCCACAGAAAGCAAAGGGTGGTTGTAGATGGTTTGTATTCTGCATGAAGGTCGGTGACCAGTGGTGTTCCACAGGGATCTGTTCTGGGACCCGTCTTCTTTGTAATTTTTATAAATGACCAGGATGAAGAAGTAGAAGGGTGGGTTAATATGTTTGCTGATGACACAAAGGTTGGGGGTGTTGTGGATAGTCTGGAGGGTTGTCAGAGGTTACAGTGGGACATTGATAGGATGCAGAACTGGGCTGAGACGTGGTAGATGGAATTTAACCCAGATAAGTGTGAAGTGGTTCATTTTGGTAGGTCCAATTTGAAGACAGAATATAATATAAATGATAAGACTCTTGGCAGAGTGGAGGATCTGAGAGATATTGGGGTCCGTATCGATTGGACACTCAAAACTGCTGTGCAGGTTGACGGTGTTAGAACACTACAGCACAGTACAGGCCCTTCAGCCCTCCATGTTGTGCCAACCCATATATTCTTTAAAAAAGTACTAAACCCACACTACCCCGTAACTCTCTATTTTTCTTTCATCCATGTATCTGTCCAAGAGGCTCTTAAATACCCCCAATGTTTTAACCACCATCCCTGACAAGTCATTCCAGGCACCCACAACCCTCTGTGCAAAAAACTTACCCCTGATATCTCCTCTAAACTTCCCTCCCTTAATTTTGTACATATGCCCTCTGGTGTTTGCTATTGGTGCCCTGGGAAACAGGTACTGACTATCCACCCTATCTATGCCTCTCATAATCTTGTAGATCTCTATCAAGTCCCCTCTCATCTTTCTACTCTCCAAAGAGAAATGTCCCAGCTCTGCTAACCTTGCCTTATAAGACTTGTTTTCAAATCCTGGCAGATCTCCTCTCCACCCTCTCCATAGCTTCCACATCCTTCCTATAATGGGTGAGGTGACCAATAGACAATAGACAGTAGGTGCAGGAGTAGGCCATTTGGCCCTTCTAGCCAGTGCCGCCATTCACTGTGATCATGGCTGATCATACACAATCAGTACCCCGTTCCTGCCCTCTCCCCATATCCCTTGACCCCGCTATCTATAAGAGCTCTATCTAACTCTCTCTTGAATGCATCCAGAGACTTGGCCTCCACTGCCTTCTGGGGCAGAGCATTCCACATATCCACCACTCTCTGGATGAAAAAGTTTTTCCGCATCTCTGTTCTAAATGGCCTATCCCTTATTCTTAAACTGTAGCCTCTAGTTCTGGACTCACCCATCAGCGGGAACAATCTTCCTGCCTCCAGTGTGTCCAATCCCTTAATAATCTTATATGTTTCAATCAGATCCCCTCTCATCCTTCTAAATTCCAGTGTATACAAGCCCAGTCGCTCCAATCTTTCAACATATGACAGTCCCGCCATTCCGGGAATTAACCTTGTGAACCTACGCTGCACTCCCTCAATAGCAAGAATGTCCTTCCTCAAATTTGGAGACCAAAACTGCACACAATACTCCAGGTGGGTTCTCACCAGGGCCCTGTACAGCTGCAAAAGGACCTCTTTACTCCTATACTCAATACCTCTTGTTATAAAAGCCAGCATGCCATTAGCTTTCTTCACTGCCTGCTGTACCTGCATGTTTGCTTTCATTGACTGATGTACAAGAACACCTAGATCTCGTTGTACTTCCCCTTTTCCTAACTTGACTCCATTTAGATAGTAATCTGCCTACCAGTTCTTGCCACCAAAGTGGATAATCTCACATTTATCCACATTAAACTGCATCTGCCATACATTTGCCCACTCACCCAACCTGTCCAAGTCACCCTGCATTCTCATAACATCCTCCTGGCAGAGGGGGTGGGGTGGCTCTGTTGGTGAGGAATGATATTCAGTCCCTTGTGAGGGGGGACATAGAATCTGGGGATGTAGAGTCAGTATGGATAGAACTGAGAAATTCTAAGGGTAGAAAGACCCTAATGGGAGTTATCTACAGGCCCCCAAACAGCAGTCTGGATGTAGGGTGTAAGTTGAATGAAGAGTTAAAATTGGCATGTTGCAAAGGTAATGATACAGTTGTTATGGGGGATTTCAACATGCAGGTAGACTGGGAGAATCAGAATGGTACTGGACCCCAAGAAAGGGAGTTTGTGGAGTGCCTCCGAGATGGATTCTTAGAACAGCTTGTACTGGATCCTACCAGGGAGAAGGCAATTCTAGATTTAGTGTTGTGCAATGAACCGGCTTTGATCAGGGACCTCGAGGTAAAGGAACCATTAGGAGGTAGTGACCATAATATGATATGTTTTAACCTACAATTTGAGAAGGAGAAGGGAAAATTGGATGTGTCAGTATTACAGTTGAACAAAGGGAACTATGGAGCTATGAGGGAGGAGCTGGCCAAAGTTCAATGGAACAATACCCTAGCAGGGAAGACAGTGGAACAAAAATGGCAGGTATTTCTGGGAATAATGCAGAAGGTGCAGGATCGGTTCATTCCAAAGAGGAAGAAAGATCCTAAGGGGAGTAAGGGGTGGCTGTGGCTGACGAGGGAAGTAAAGGGCAGTATAAAAATAAAAGAGAAGTATAACATAGCAAAGATGAGCGGGAAACCGGAGGACTGGGAAGCTTTTAAAGAGCAACAGAAGATAACAAAAAAGGCAATACACTAAGAAAAAATGAGGTACAAATGTAAACTAGCCAAGAATATAAAGGACCAGAACTGAACACAATACTCTCAGTGCGGTCTCACTAGAGATTTGTAGAGTTGCAACATGACCTCTCTACTCTTGAACTCAATTCCCTTATTAATGAAGCCTAGCATTCCATAGGCCTTCTTAACTATTCTATCAGCCTGTGCAGCAACCTTGAGGGATGTATGGATTTAAATCCCAAGGTCCCTCTGTTCATCTACACTCTTAAGTAACCGATCATTATCCCTGTACTCAGCCTTCTGGTTTGTCCTTCCAAAATGCATCACCTCACACTTATCCAGATTGAACTCCATTTGCCATTTTTCTGCACAACTCTGCATCCTGTCTATATCCTCTTGTAACCTTCGACAATCTACAGCTCCATCCACAACTCCTCCAATCTTTGTGTTATCTGCAAATTTACTCACCCATTCTTCCGCTTCTTCTTGTTGTTAAGAGAGTGTATGGTGTGTTAGCCTTCGTTAACCATGTGAGTGAGTTCAGGAGCCGAGAGCTAAAGTTACAGCTACATAAGACCCCGCTCAGAGTGCACTTGGAGTACTGTGTTCTGTTCTGGTCACCTCACTGCAAGGAGGATGTGGATACTATAGAGAGAATGCAGAGGAGATTCACAAGGATGTTGCCTGGATTGGAAGGTGTACCTTATGAGAATAGGCTGAGTGAACCTGGTCTTTTCTCCTTGGAGCAATGGAGGATGAGAGGCGACCTGATAGAAGTGTATAAGGTGATGAGAGGCATTGATTGTGTGGATCACCAGAGGCTTTTTCCCAGGGCTGAAAGGGCTAAAACAAGGGGTCATAGTTTTAAGGTGCTTGGAAGTTGGTACAGAGGGGATGTCAGAGTTTTTCGAACAGAGAGTGATGGGTGCATGGAATGCTCTGCCAGCAGTGGTAGTGAAAGTGGATACAATAGGGTCTTTTAAAAGCCTCTTAGATAGGTATATGAACTAAGAAAATTGAGAGCTATGTGCTAGGGAAATTCTAGGCAGTCTCTAGAGTAGCTTACATGGTTGGCACAACATTGTGGACCGAAGGGCCGGTAATGTGCTGTAAATTTCTATGTTCTATCTAAGCCTCTGAGAGAGAGAAGTTGAGAGACACCGGTCAGTGTACAGATATCCCCTGGGAGAGAGGGACTGAGAGACACCGGTCAGTGTACAGATATCTCCCTGAGAGAGAGGGACTGAGAGACTCTGGTCAGTGTACAGATATCCCCTGAGAGAGAGGGACAGAGAGACACCGGTCAGTGTACAGATATCCCCTGAGAGAGAGGGACTGAGAGACACCGGTCAGTGTACAGATATCCCCTGAGAGAGAGGGACTGAGAGACACCAGTCAGTGTACAGATATCCCCCTGAGATAGAGGGACTGAGAGACACCAGTCAGTGTACAGATATCCCCCTGAGAGAGAGGGACTGAGAGACACCGGTCAGTGTACAGATATCCCCCTGAGAGAGAGGGACTGAGAGACACCAGTCAGTGTACAGATATCCCCCTGAGAGAGAGGGACTGAGAGACACCGGTCAGTGTACAGATATCCCCCTGAGAGAGAGGGACTGAGAGACACCGGTCAGTGTACAGATATCCTCCTGAAACAGAGAGGGACTGAGAGACACCGGTCAGTGTACAGATATCCCCCTGAGAGAGAGGGACTGAGAGACACCGGTCAGTGTACAGATATCCCCTGAGAGAGAGGGACTGAGAGACACCGGTCAGTGTACAGATATCTCCTGAGAGAGAGGGACTGAGAGACCACGGTCAGTGTACAGATATCCCCTGAGAGAGAGGGACTGAGAGACACCAGTCAGTGTACAGATATCCCCTGACAGAGAGGGACTGAGAGACACCGGTCAGTGTACAGATATCCCCCTGAGAGAGAGGGACTGAGAGACACCGGTCAGTGTACTGATATCCCCTGAGAGAGAGGGACTGAGAGACACCGGTCAGTGTACAGATATCCCCCTGAGAGAGAGGGACTGAGAGACACCGGTCAGTGTACTGATATCCCCTGAGAGAGAGGGACTGAGAGACACCGGTCAGTGTACAGATATCCCCTGAGAGAGAGGGACTGAGAGACACCGGTCAGTGTACAGATATCCCCCTGAGAGAGAGGGACTGAGAGACTCTGGTCAGTGTACAGATATCCCCCTGAGAGCGAGGGACTGAGAGACTCTGGTCAGTGTACAGATATCCCCCTGAGATAGAGGGACTGAGAGACTCTGGTCAGTGTACAGATATCCCCCTGAGAGAGAGGGACTGAGAGACTCTGGTCAGTGTACAGATATCCCCCTGAGAGAGAGGGACTGAGAGACACCGGTCAGTGTACAGATATCCCCCTGAGAGAGAGGGACTGAGAGACACCGGTCAGTGTACAGATATCCCCCTGAGAGAGAGGGACTGAGAGACACCAGTCAGTGTACAGATATCCCCTGAGAGAGAGGGACTGAGAGACTCTGGTCAGTGTACAGATATTCCCCTGAGAGCGAGGGACTGAGAGACTCTGGTCAGTGTACAGATATCCCCCTGAGATAGAGGGACTGAGAGACTCTGGTCAATGTACAGATATCCCCCTGAGAGAGAGGGACTGAGAGACTCTGGTCAGTGTACAGATATCCCCCTGAGAGAGAGGGACTGAGAGACACCGGTCAGTGTACAGATATCCCCCTGAGAGAGAGGGACTGAGAGACACCGGTCAGTGTACAGATATCCCCCTGAGAGAGAGGGACTGAGAGACATCGGTCAGTGTACAGATATCCCCTGAGAGAGAGGGACTGAGAGACTCTGGTCAGTGTACAGATATCCCCTGAGAGAGAGGGACTGAGAAACACCGGTCAGTGTACAGATATCTCCTGAGAGAGAGGGACTGAGAGACCACGGTCAGTGTACAGATATCCCCTGAGAGAGAGGGACTGAGAGACACCAGTCAGTGTACAGATATCCCCTGACAGAGAGGGACTGAGAGACACCGGTCAGTGTACAGATATCCCCCTGAGAGAGAGGGACTGAGAGACACCGGTCAGTGTACTGATATCCCCTGAGAGAGAGGGACTGAGAGACACCGGTCAGTGTACAGATATCCCCCTGAGAGAGAGGGACTGAGAGACACCGGTCAGTGTACTGATATCCCCTGAGAGAGAGGGACTGAGAGACACCGGTCAGTGTACAGATATCCCCTGAGAGAGAGGGACTGAGAGACACCGGTCAGTGTACAGATATCCCCCTGAGAGAGAGGGACTGAGAGACTCTGGTCAGTGTACAGATATCCCCCTGAGAGCGAGGGACTGAGAGACACCGGTCAGTGTACAGATATCCCCCTGAGAGAGAGGGACTGAGAGACACCAGTCAGTGTACAGATATCCCCCTGAGAGAGAGGGACTGAGAGACACCGGTCAGTGTACAGATATCCCCCTGAGAGAGAGGGACTGAGAGACACCGGTCAGTGTACAGATATCCTCCTGAAACAGAGAGGGACTGAGAGACACCGGTCAGTGTACAGATATCCCCCTGAGAGAGAGGGACTGAGAGACACCGGTCAGTGTACAGATATCCCCTGAGAGAGAGGGACTGAGAGACACCGGTCAGTGTACAGATATCTCCTGAGAGAGAGGGACTGAGAGACCACGGTCAGTGTACAGATATCCCCTGAGAGAGAGGGACTGAGAGACACCAGTCAGTGTACAGATATCCCCTGACAGAGAGGGACTGAGAGACACCGGTCAGTGTACAGATATCCCCCTGAGAGAGAGGGACTGAGAGACACCGGTCAGTGTACTGATATCCCCTGAGAGAGAGGGACTGAGAGACACCGGTCAGTGTACAGATATCCCCCTGAGAGAGAGGGACTGAGAGACACCGGTCAGTGTACTGATATCCCCTGAGAGAGAGGGACTGAGAGACACCGGTCAGTGTACAGATATCCCCTGAGAGAGAGGGACTGAGAGACACCGGTCAGTGTACAGATATCCCCCTGAGAGAGAGGGACTGAGAGACTCTGGTCAGTGTACAGATATCCCCCTGAGAGCGAGGGACTGAGAGACTCTGGTCAGTGTACAGATATCCCCCTGAGATAGAGGGACTGAGAGACTCTGGTCAGTGTACAGATATCCCCCTGAGAGAGAGGGACTGAGAGACTCTGGTCAGTGTACAGATATCCCCCTGAGAGAGAGGGACTGAGAGACACCGGTCAGTGTACAGATATCCCCCTGAGAGAGAGGGACTGAGAGACACCGGTCAGTGTACAGATATCCCCCTGAGAGAGAGGGACTGAGAGACACCAGTCAGTGTACAGATATCCCCTGAGAGAGAGGGACTGAGAGACTCTGGTCAGTGTACAGATATTCCCCTGAGAGCGAGGGACTGAGAGACTCTGGTCAGTGTACAGATATCCCCCTGAGATAGAGGGACTGAGAGACTCTGGTCAATGTACAGATATCCCCCTGAGAGAGAGGGACTGAGAGACTCTGGTCAGTGTACAGATATCCCCCTGAGAGAGAGGGACTGAGAGACACCGGTCAGTGTACAGATATCCCCCTGAGAGAGAGGGACTGAGAGACACCGGTCAGTGTACAGATATCCCCCTGAGAGAGAGGGACTGAGAGACATCGGTCAGTGTACAGATATCCCCTGAGAGAGAGGGACTGAGAGACTCTGGTCAGTGTACAGATATCCCCTGAGAGAGAGGGACTGAGAAACACCGGTCAGTGTACAGATATCTCCTGAGAGAGAGGGACTGAGAGACCACGGTCAGTGTACAGATATCCCCTGAGAGAGAGGGACTGAGAGACACCAGTCAGTGTACAGATATCCCCTGACAGAGAGGGACTGAGAGACACCGGTCAGTGTACAGATATCCCCCTGAGAGAGAGGGACTGAGAGACACCGGTCAGTGTACTGATATCCCCTGAGAGAGAGGGACTGAGAGACACCGGTCAGTGTACAGATATCCCCCTGAGAGAGAGGGACTGAGAGACACCGGTCAGTGTACTGATATCCCCTGAGAGAGAGGGACTGAGAGACACCGGTCAGTGTACAGATATCCCCTGAGAGAGAGGGACTGAGAGACACCGGTCAGTGTACAGATATCCCCCTGAGAGAGAGGGACTGAGAGACTCTGGTCAGTGTACAGATATCCCCCTGAGAGCGAGGGACTGAGAGACTCTGGTCAGTGTACAGATATCCCCCTGAGATAGAGGGACTGAGAGACTCTGGTCAGTGTACAGATATCCCCCTGAGAGAGAGGGACTGAGAGACTCTGGTCAGTGTACAGATATCCCCCTGAGAGAGAGGGACTGAGAGACACCGGTCAGTGTACAGATATCCCCCTGAGAGAGAGGGACTGAGAGACACCGGTCAGTGTACAGATATCCCCCTGAGAGAGAGGGACTGAGAGACACCGGTCAGTGTACAGATATCCCCTGAGAGAGAGGGACTGAGAGACTCTGGTCAGTGTACAGATATTCCCCTGAGAGCGAGGGACTGAGAGACTCTGGTCAGTGTACAGATATCCCCCTGAGATAGAGGGACTGAGAGACTCTGGTCAATGTACAGATATCCCCCTGAGAGAGAGGGACTGAGAGACTCTGGTCAGTGTACAGATATCCCCCTGAGAGAGAGGGACTGAGAGACACCGGTCAGTGTACAGATATCCCCCTGAGAGAGAGGGACTGAGAGACACCGGTCAGTGTACAGATATCCCCCTGAGAGAGAGGGACTGAGAGACATCGGTCAGTGTACAGATATCCCCTGAGAGAGAGGGACTGAGAGACTCTGGTCAGTGTACAGATATCCCCTGAGAGAGAGGGACTGAGAAACACCGGTCAGTGTACAGATATCCCCCTGAGAGAGAGGGACTGAGAGACACCGGTCAGTGTACAGATATCCCCCTGAGAGAGAGGGACTGAGAGACTCTGGTCAGTGTACAGATATCCCCCTGAGAGAGAGGGACTGAGAGACACCGGTCAGTGTACAGATATCCCCCTGAGAGAGAGGGACTGAGAGACACCGGTCAGTGTACAGATATCCCCCTGAGAGAGAGGGACTGAGAGACATCGGTCAGTGTACAGATATCCCCTGAGAGAGAGGGACTGAGAGACTCTGGTCAGTGTACAGATATCCCCTGAGAGAGAGGGACTGAGAAACACCGGTCAGTGTACAGATATCCCCCTGAGAGAGAGGGACTGAGAGACACCGGTCAGTGTACAGATATCCCCTGAGAGAGAGGGACTGAGAGACACCTGTCAGTGTACAGATATCCCCTGAGAGAGAGAGGGACTGAGAGACACCTGTCAGTGTACAGATATCCCCTGAGAGAGAGAGGGACTGAGAGACACTGGTCAGTGTACAGATAACCCTCTTATATCTCTCTCTCTCACTCTCATTCTTCTGTCTGCATCTGATTAAGTCTTTCTCTCATAGTCCCCCAGGTTTTGAAGGCTTGTGCAGAATTCATCGAACAGAACGGAATTGTAGATGGAATCTATCGTCTCTCTGGAATATCGTCCAACATTCAGAAACTGCGGTAACATGCTGTCTCCCACTCTCTTTATTTTTCCCTTTCTCTTCCCTCTGCATCTTTCTCTCTCCTTCCTTTCCCTCCTATAATCTACTTTTCTTGGTTTCAATTTTCATATGGAAATGATGAAACCCCCTGGTATAGGAAAGGTGAGACCCTCTGGTGTGGGAAGGTGAGACCCCCTGGTTTGGGAGGGGTGTGACCCCCTGGTGTGGGAAGATGAGCCCCGCTGGTGAGGGAGGGGTGAGAACCCCGATGTGGGAAAATGAGCCCCCCTGGTTTGGGAGGAGTGTGACCCCCTGGTGTGGGAAGATGAGCCCCCCTGGTGAGGGAGGGGTGAGAACCCCGATGTGGGAAGATGAGCCCCCCTGGTATGGGAGGAGTGTGACCCCCTGGTGTGGGAAAGACAGAGACTTTGTAAAGAGAGGAGTGCCAGAGTGCTGGGTGTGGAGGGAAGTGGTATTCCCATATACAAAACACAGGATTTGGTGCATGGAGACATTAAATAATTCCAGGGATTCTAACAGACGAGAGGGATGGGGAAGTGGGAAAGAGTCAGAACCAGCTGGAAGGCTGACTGGGCTGCTGTCCAATTCTATCCCCAGAGTCTCAGCAGGTTTGTCTTTGCCCACAGGCAGGAGTTCGACACAGAGAAGACAGTGGATCTGTCCAAGGATGTGTACCTACAGGACATACATTGTGTCAGCTCCCTCTGCAAGGCCTACTTCCGGGAACTGCCCAACCCCCTGCTTATGTACCGACTATATGATAAATTCGCAGTAAGTCACCATGACTGTAGATACATAGAGCAGCCTCTTGACATCATCCCAGGACACGGGTCAGACACAGAGTGAAGCTCCCCCTACACTGTCCCATCACACACTCCCAGGTGTGGGTCAGACACAGAGTGAAACTCCCTCTACACTGTCCCATCACACACTCCCTGGACACGGGTCAGACACAGAGTGAAGCTCCCTCTACACTGTCCCATCACACACTCCAAGGGAATGGGTCAGACACAGAGTGGAGCTCCCTCTACACTGTCCCCTCACACACTCCCCTGGTACGGGTCAGACACAGAGTGAAGCTCCCTCTACACTGTCCCATCACACACTCCCTGGTGTGGGTCAGACACAGAGTGAAGCTCCCTCTACACTGTCCCATCACACACTCCAAGGGAATGGGTCAGACACAGAGTGAAGCTCCCTCTGCACTGTCCCATCACACACTCCAAGGGAATGGGTCAAACACAGAGTGAAGCTCCCTCTACACTGTCCCATCACACACTCCCTGGGCACGGGTCAGACACAGAGAGAAGCTCCCTCTACACTGTCCCATCTCACACTCCCAGGAAATAGGTCAGACACAGAGTGAAGCTCCCTCTACACTGTCCCATCACACACTCCCAGGACACGGGTCAGACACAGAGTGAAACTCCCTCTACACTGTCCCATCACACACTCCCAGGGCACCGGTCAGACACAGAGTGAAGCTCCCTCTACACTGTCCCATCACACACTCCCAGGACACGGGTCAGACACAGAGTGAAACTCCCTCTACACTGTCCCATCACACACTCCCAGGGCACCGGTCAGACACAGAGTGAAGCTCCCTCTACACTGTCCCATCACACACTCCTAGGGAATGGGTCAGACACAGTGAAGTTCCCTCTACACTGGCCCATCACACACTCCCAGGACACGGGTCAGACACAGAGTGAAGCTCCCTCTACACTGTCCCATCACACACTCCCAGGGAATGGGTCAGACACAGAGTGAAGCTCCCTCTACACTGTCCCATCACACACTCCCAGGACACGGGTCAGACACAGAGTGAAACTGCCTCTACACTGACCCATCACACACTCCCAGGACACGGGTCAGACACAGAGTGAAGCTCCCTCTACACTGTCCCATCACACACTCCCAGGGCACCGGTCAGACACAGAGTGAAGCTCCCTCTACACTGTCCCATCACACACTCCCAGGACACGGGTCAGACACAGAGTGAAGCTTCCTCTACACTGTCCCATCACACACTCCCAGGACACGGGTCAGACACAGAGTGAAACTCCCTCTACACTGTCCCATCACACACTCCCAGGACATGGGTCAGACACAGAGTGAAACTCCCTCTACACTGTCCCATCACACACTCCCAGGACACGGGTCAGACACAGAGTGAAGCACCCTCTACACTGTCCCATCACACACTCCCAGGGCACCGGTCAGACACAGAGTGAAGCTCCCTCTACACTGTCCCATCACACACTCCCAGGGCACGGGTCAGACACAGAGTGAAACTCCCTCTACACTGTCCCATCACACACTCCCAGGGCACCGGTCAGACACAGAGTGAAGCTCCCTCTACACTGTCCCATCACACACTCCCAGGACATGGGTCAGACACACTGAAGTTCCCTCTACACTGGCCCATCACACACTCCCAGGACACGGGTCAGACACAGAGTGAAGCTCCCTCCACACTGTCCCATCACACACTCCCAGGGAATGGGTCAGACACAGAGTGAAGCTCCCTCTACACTGTCCCATCACACACTCCCAGGACACGGGTCAGACACAGAGTGAAACTCCCTCTACACTGTCCCATCACACACTCCCAGGGAATGGGTCAGTCACAGAGTGAAACTCCCTCTACACTGTCCCATCACACACTCCCAGGACACGGGTCAGACACAGAGTGAAGCTCCCTCTACACTGTCCTATCACACACTCCCAGGGTATGGGTCAGACACAGAGTGAAGTTCCCTCTACACTGTCCCATCACACACTCCCAGGGCACGGGTCAGACACAGAGTGAAGCTCCCTCTACACTGTCCCATCACACACTCCCTGGTGTGGGTCAGACACAGACTGAAGCTCCCTCTACACTGTCCCATCACACACTCCAAGGGAATGGGTCAGACACAGAGTGAAGCTCCCTCTGCACTGTCCCATCACACACTCCAAGGGAATGGGTCAGACACAGAGTGAAGCTCCCTCTACACTGTCCCATCACACACTCCCCTGGTACGGGTCAGACACAGAGTGAAGCTCCCTCTACACTGTCCCATCACACACTCCCTGGTGTGGGTCAGACACAGAGTGAAGCTCCCTCTACACTGTCCCATCACACACTCCAAGGGAATGGGTCAGACACAGAGTGAAGCTCCCTCTGCACTGTCCCATCACACACTCCCTGGTGTGGGTCAGACACAGAGTGAAGCTCCCTCTACACTGGCCCATCACACACTCCCAGGACACGGGTCAGACACAGAGTGAAGCTCCCTCCACACTGTCCCATCACACACTCCCAGGGAATGGGTCAGACACAGAGTGAAGCTCCCTCCACACTGTCCCATCACACACTCCCAGGGAATGGGTCAGACACAGAGTGAAGCTCCCTCTACACTGTCCCATCACACACTCCCTGGTGTGGGTCAGACACAGAGTGAAGCTCCCTCTACACTGTCCCATCACACACTCCAAGGGAATGGGTCAGACACAGAGTGAAGCTCCCTCTGCACTGTCCCATCACACACTCCAAGGGAATGGGTCAAACACAGAGTGAAGCTCCCTCTACACTGTCCCATCACACACTCCCTGGGCACGGGTCAGACACAGAGAGAAGCTCCCTCTACACTGTCCCATCTCACACTCCCAGGAAATGGGTCAGACACAGAGTGAAGCTCCCTCTACACTGTCCCATCACACACTCCCAGGGCACCGGTCAGACACAGAGAGAAACTCCCTCTACACTGTCCCATCACACACTCCCAGGACATGGGTCAGACACAGAGTGAAGCTCCCTCTACACTGTCCCATCACACACTCCCAGGACACGGGTCAGACACAGAGTGAAACTCCCTCTACACTGTCCCATCACACACTCCCAGGGCACCGGTCAGACACAGAGTGAAGCTCCCTCTACACTGTCCCATCACACACTCCTAGGGAATGGGTCAGACACAGTGAAGTTCCCTCTACACTGGCCCATCACACACTCCCAGGACACGGGTCAGACACAGAGTGAAGCTCCCTCTACACTGTCCCATCACACACTCCCAGGGAATGGGTCAGACACAGAGTGAAGCTCCCTCTACACTGTCCCATCACACACTCCCAGGACACGGGTCAGACACAGAGTGAAACTGCCTCTACACTGACCCATCACACACTCCCAGGACACGGGTCAGACACAGAGTGAAGCTCCCTCTACACTGTCCCATCACACACTCCCAGGGCACCGGTCAGACACAGAGTGAAGCTCCCTCTACACTGTCCCATCACACACTCCCAGGACACGGGTCAGACACAGAGTGAAGCTTCCTCTACACTGTCCCATCACACACTCCCAGGACACGGGTCAGACACAGAGTGAAGCTCCCTCTACACTGTCACATCACACACTCCCAGGACACGGGTCAGACACAGAGTGAAACTCCCTCTACACTGTCCCATCACACACTCCCAGGACATGGGTCAGACACAGAGTGAAACTCCCTCTACACTGTCCCATCACACACTCCCAGGACACGGGTCAGACACAGAGTGAAGCACCCTCTACACTGTCCCATCACACACTCCCAGGGCACCGGTCAGACACAGAGTGAAGCTCCCTCTACACTGTCCCATCACACACTCCCAGGGCACGGGTCAGACACAGAGTGAAACTCCCTCTACACTGTCCCATCACACACTCCCAGGGCACCGGTCAGACACAGAGTGAAGCTCCCTCTACACTGTCCCATCACACACTCCCAGGACATGGGTCAGACACACTGAAGTTCCCTCTACACTGGCCCATCACACACTCCCAGGACACGGGTCAGACACAGAGTGAAGCTCCCTCCACACTGTCCCATCACACACTCCCAGGGAATGGGTCAGACACAGAGTGAAGCTCCCTCTACACTGTCCCATCACACACTCCCAGGACACGGGTCAGACACAGAGTGAAACTCCCTCTACACTGTCCCATCACACACTCCCAGGACATTGGTCAGACACAGAGTGAAGCTCCCTCTACACTGTCCCATCACACACTCCCAGGACACGGGTCAGACACAGAGTGAAGCTCCCTCTACACTGTCCCATCACACACTCCCAGGGAATGGGTCAGTCACAGAGTGAAACTCCCTCTACACTGTCCCATCACACACTCCCAGGACACGGGTCAGACACAGAGTGAAGCTCCCTCTACACTGTCCCATCACACACTCCCAGGGTATGGGTCAGACACAGAGTGAAGTTCCCTCTACACTGTCCCATCACACACTCCCAGGGCACGGGTCAGACACAGAGTGAAGCTCCCTCTACACTGTCCCATCACACACTCCCTGGTGTGGGTCAGACACAGACTGAAGCTCCCTCTACACTGTCCCATCACACACTCCAAGGGAATGGGTCAGACACAGAGTGAAGCTCCCTCTGCACTGTCCCATCACACACTCCAAGGGAATGGGTCAGACACAGAGTGAAGCTCCCTCTACACTGTCCCATCACACACTCCCCTGGTACGGGTCAGACACAGAGTGAAGCTCCCTCTACACTGTCCCATCACACACTCCCTGGTGTGGGTCAGACACAGAGTGAAGCTCCCTCTACACTGTCCCATCACACACTCCAAGGGAATGGGTCAGACACAGAGTGAAGCTCCCTCTGCACTGTCCCATCACACACTCCCTGGTGTGGGTCAGACACAGAGTGAAGCTCCCTCTACACTGTCCCATCACACACTCCAAGGGAATGGGTCAGACACAGAGTGAAGCTCCCTCTGCACTGTCCCATCACACACTCCAAGGGAATGGGTCAGACACAGAGTGAAGCTCCCTCTGCACTGTCCCATCACACACTCCAAGGGAATGGGTCAAACACAGAGTGAAGCTCCCTCTACACTGTCCCATCACACACTCCCTGGGCACGGGTCAGACACAGAGAGAAGCTCCCTCTACACTGTCCCATCTCACACTCCCAGGAAATGGGTCAGACACAGAGTGAAGCTCCCTTTACACTGTCCCATCACACACTCCCAGGGAATGGGTCAGACACAGAGTGAAACTCCCTCTACACTGTCCCATCACACACTCCCTGGGCACGGGTCAGACACAGAGTGAAGTTCCCTCTACACTGTCCCATCACACACTCCCAGGACACGGGTCAGACACAGAGTGAAGCTCCCTCTACACTGTCCCATCACACACTCCCAGGGCACCGGTCAGACACAGAGTGAAACTCCCTCTACACTGTCCCATCACACACTCCCAGGACATGGGTCAGACACAGAGTGAAGCTCCCTCTACACTGTCCCATCACACACTCCCAGGACACGGGTCAGACACAGAGTGAAACTCCCTCTACACTGTCCCATCACACACTCCCAGGGCACCAGTCAGACACAGAGTGAAGCTCCCTCTACACTGTCCCATCACACACTCCTAGGGAATGGGTCAGACACAGTGAAGTTCCCTCTACACTGGCCCATCACACACTCCCAGGACACGGGTCAGACACAGAGTGAAGCTCCCTCTACACTGTCCCATCACACACTCCCAGGGAATGGGTCAGACACAGAGTGAAGCTCCCTCTACACTGTCCCATCACACACTCCCAGGACACGGGTCAGACACAGAGTGAAACTGCCTCTACACTGACCCATCACACACTCCCAGGACACGGGTCACACACAGAGTGAAGCTCCCTCTACACTGTCCCATCACACACCCCCAGGACACGGGTCAGACACAGAGTGAAACTTCCCCTACACCGTCACATCACACACCCCCAGGACACGGGTCACACACAGAGTGAAACTGCCTCTACACTGTCCCATCACACACACCCAGGACACGGGTCAGACACAGAGTGAAGCTTCCTCTACACTGTCCCATCACACACTCCCAGGACACGGGTCAGACACAGAGTGAAGCTCCCTCTACACTGTCCCATCACACACTCCCAGGACACGGGTCAGACACAGAGTGAAACTCCCTCTACACTGTCCCATCACACACTCCCAGGACATGGGTCAGACACAGAGTGAAACTCCCTCTACACTGTCCCATCACACACTCCCAGGACACGGGTCAGACACAGAGTGAAGCACCCTCTACACTGTCCCATCACACACTCCCAGGGCACCGGTCAGACACAGAGTGAAGCTCCCTCTACACTGTCCCATCACACACTCCCAGGGCACGGGTCAGACACAGAGTGAAACTCCCTCTACACTGTCCCATCACACACTCCCAGGACATGGGTCAGACACACTGAAGTTCCCTCTACACTGGCCCATCACACACTCCCAGGACACGGTCAGACACAGAGTGAAGCTCCCTCCACACTGTCCCATCACACACTCCCAGGGAATGGGTCAGACACAGAGTGAAGCTCCCTCTACACTGTCCCATCACACACTCCCAGGACACGGGTCAGACACAGAGTGAAACTCCCTCTACACTGTCCCATCACACACTCCCAGGACATTGGTCAGACACAGAGAGAAGCTCCCTCTACACTGTCCCATCACACACTCCAAGGGAATGGGTCAGACACAGAGTGAAGCTCCCTCTACACTGTCCCATCACACACTCCCAGGGAATGGGTCAGTCACAGAGTGAAACTCCCTCTACACTGTCCCATCACACACTCCCAGGACACGGGTCAGACACAGAGTGAAGCTCCCTCTACACTGTCCCATCACACACTCCCAGGGTATGGGTCAGACACAGAGTGAAGTTCCCTCTACACTGTCCCATCACACACTCCCAGGGCACGGGTCAGACACAGAGTGAAGCTCCCTCTACACTGTCCCATCACACACTCCCTGGTGTGGGTCAGACACAGACTGAAGCTCCCTCTACACTGTCCCATCACACACTCCAAGGGAATGGGTCAGACACAGAGTGAAGCTCCCTCTGCACTGTCCCATCACACACTCCAAGGGAATGGGTCAGACACAGAGTGAAGCTCCCTCTACACTGTCCCATCACACACTCCCTGGGCACGGGTCAGACACAGAGAGAAGCTCCCTCTACACTGTCCCATCACACACTCCAAGGGAATGGGTCAGACACAGAGTGAAGCTCCCTCTACACTGTCCCATCTGATACTCCCAGGAAATGGGTCAGACACAGAGTGAAGCTCCCTCTACACTGTCCCATCACACACTCCCTGGGCACGGGTCAGACACAGAGAGAAGCTCCCTCTACACTGTCCCATCACACACTCCCAGGACACGGGTCAGACACAGAGTGAAGCTCCCTCTACACTGTCCCATCACACACTCCCAGGACACGGGTCAGACACAGAGTGAAGCTCCCTCTACACTGTCCCATCACACACTCCCAGGGCACCGGTCAGACACAGAGTGAAACTCCCTCTACACTGACCCATCACACACTCCCAGGACATGGGTCAGACACAGAGTGAAGCTCCCTCTACACTGTCCCATCACACACTCCCAGGACACGGGTCAGACACAGAGTGAAACTCCCTCTACACTGTCCCATCACACACTCCCAGGGCACCGGTCAGACACAGAGTGAAGCTCCCTCTACACTGTCCCATCACACACTCCTAGGGAATGGGTCAGACACAGTGAAGTTCCCTCTACACTGGCCCATCACACACTCCCAGGACACGGGTCAGACACAGAGTGAAGCTCCCTCTACACTGTCCCATCACACACTCCCAGGGAATGGGTCAGACACAGAGTGAAGCTCCCTCTACACTGTCCCATCACACACTCCCAGGACACGGGTCAGACACAGAGTGAAACTGCCTCTACACTGACCCATCACACACTCCCAGGACATGGGTCAGACACAGAGTGAAGCTCCCTCTACACTGTCCCATCACACACTCCCAGGACACGGGTCAGACACAGAGTGAAGCTCCCTCTACACTGTCCCATCACACACTCCCAGGGCACCGGTCAGACACAGACTGAAGCTCCCTCTACACTGTCCCATCACACACTCCCAGACCACGGGTCAGACACAGAGTGAAGCTTCCTCTACACTGTCCCATCACACACTCCCAGGACACGGGTCAGACACAGAGTGAAGCTCCCTCTACACTGTCCCATCACACACTCCCAGGACACGGGTCAGACACAGAGTGAAACTCCCTCTACACTGTCCCATCACACACTCCCAGGACATGGGTCAGACACAGAGTGAAACTCCCTCTACACTGTCCCATCACACACTCCCAGGACACCGGTCAGACACAGAGTGAAGCTCCCTCTACACTGTCCCATCACACACTCCCAGGACACGGGTCAGACACAGAGTGAAGCTTCCTCTACACTGTCCCATCACACACTCCCAGGGCACGGGTCAGACACAGAGTGAAACTCCCTATACACTGTCCCATCACACACTCCCAGGGCACCGGTCAGACACAGAGTGAAGCTCCCTCTACACTGTCCCATCACACACTCCCAGGACATGGGTCAGACACACTGAAGTTCCCTCTACACTGGCCCATCACACACTCCCAGGACATGGGTCAGACACAGAGTGAAGCTCCCTCCACACTGTCCCATCACACACTCCCAGGGAATGGGTCAGACACAGAGTGAAGCTCCCTCTACACTGTCCCATCACACACTCCCAGGACACGGGTCAGACACAGAGTGAAACTCCCTCTACACTGTCCCATCACACACTCCCAGGACATGGGTCAGACACAGAGTGAAGCTCCCTCTACACTGTCCCATCACACACTCCCAGGACACGGGTCAGACACAGAGTGAAGCTCCCTCTACACTGTCCCATCACACACTCCCAGGGAATGGGTCAGTCACAGAGTGAAACTCCCTCTACACTGTCCCATCACACACTCCCAGGACACGGGTCAGACACAGAGTGAAGCTCCCTCTACACTGTCCCATCACACACTCCCAGGGTATGGGTCAGACACAGAGTGAAGTTCCCTCTACACTGTCCCATCACACACTCCCAGGGCACGGGTCAGACACAGAGTGAAGCTCCCTCTACACTGTCCCATCACACACTCCCAGGACACGGGTCAGACACAGAGTGAAACTCCCTCTACACTGTCCCATCACACACTCCCAGGACACGGGTCAGACACAGAGTGAAGCTCCCTCTACACTGTCCCATCACACACTCCCAGGACACGGGTCAGACACAGAGTGAAACTCCCTCTACACTGTCCCATCACACACTCCCAGGACATGGGTCAGACACAGAGTGAAGCTCCCTCTACACTGTCCCATCAGACACTCCCAGGACACGGGTCAGACACAGAGTGAAGCTCCCTCTACACTGTCCCATCACACACTCCCAGGGAATGGGTCAGTCACAGAGTGAAACTCCCTCTACACTGTCCCATCACACACTCCCAGGACACGGGTCAGACACAGAGTGAAGCTCCCTCTACACTGTCCCATCACACACTCCCAGGGTATGGGTCAGACACAGAGTGAAGTTCCCTCTACACTGTCCCATCACACACTCCCAGGGCACGGGTCAGACACAGAGTGAAGCTCCCTCTACACTGTCCCATCACACACTCCCAGGACACGGGTCAGACACAGAGTGAAACTCCCTCTACACTGTCCCATCACACACTCCCAGGACACGGGTCAGACACAGAGTGAAGCTCCCTCTACACTGTCCCATCACACACTCCCTGGGCACGGGTCAGATGATATGAATCACACGAACTACTTGCTCACTCTCTGAACTCCTTGGTTGTCAGGATGCCGTGAACACACAGATGGAAGCTGATCGTCTCCTGAAAATTCGTCAGGTTCTACAGGAACTGCCCCCCTCCCATTACAGGTAAAGATCCCTCGCGCTCTCGCTTACCCTCCCTCACTGATCCCCTCACAGCATTGCACTTCCTCACCCTGCCCCCCACCCCTCTGATGACTCTCTTGTTCCCAGGACCCTGGAGTACCTAATGAGGCACCTGCTGCGAATGGCTTCCCACAGTCAGCAAACCAACATGCACGCTCGTAACCTGGCTATTGTCTGGGCCCCCAACCTGTTGAGGTAGGACCACCTCAGCCGCTCTCTTACCCCTGCTCCCTCACTCCCCTTCTTTCACTCCACCTTCCCCTCACTCCTCTTCCCTCACTCCACCTTCCCCTCACTCTTCATCCTTCACTCCCTCTCCTTCATTCTTCCTTCCCTTTACTCCTTTTCCCTCACCCTCCTTCACTCCACCTTCCCCTCACTCCTCGTCTCTAGCTCTCCATCTCCCACTCCTCATCCTTCATTCTCTCTCCCCCACTCTCACTCCCGCACTCTATTTTATCCTCACTCTGCCTCCCTCAGTCACCTGTTACGTATGCGTGAGTAGGAATGACATCGGATTAGTCTTATTAAAAGTGCTTTGCTGAGTAATGTTAGCCACGGTGCAATGCGGGGAAAATTACAGTGTGAATAGAGCTCGCCGAGACTGTGTGCGCTTGAAAGCCCGTGCGAAGAGCGAAGGCCCGATCGATTCACTATGCGATCAATCGGCTGCATGCCCACTTGCCACATTCGCACAATTGATCCGATACAGTTCACCCTCCCATCTACAGGCAGGAACCGCAGGGGAAGGGATACCATCAAGCCATAAGACAGGAGCAGAATTTGGCCATTCAGTCTGCTCCGCCATTCCATCATCGCACTCAACTCCTTACACCTGCCTTCTCACCATTTCCTTTGATGCTCTGACCAATCAGTAAACGATCAACTTTCGTTTTGAATATACCCACGGACTTGGCCTTCACCACGGTCTGTGGCAGAGCATTCCACAGATTCACTGTTCTAAAGGGTCACCCCTCAATTTTGGATACCCCTACCATAGGAAACATTCTCTCCACACCCAGCTTATCCAGGCCTTTCAATATTCGGTAGGTTTCAATGAGATCTCCACGCAGTCTTCTAAATTCCAGTGTGTACCGGCCCAGAGCTGCCAAATGCTACTCATATGTTAACCCCTTCAACAATACCGTTCATCCTCCTGTCTACAGATGGCAACTGCAGGGGCAGGGGGTAAATCAGATAAACTGTGGAAAATGATGAACTGTCTCTCCTACTAGGTGCCGGCCAACTGGCCAGTGCACCCTTGCGGACCACTGCCGGGGACGACTGCTCTCTCAGTCTCTTCCTGGTTAGCTGAGGTCGAGGGCAGTGGGCTGTGAATCTCAGCTTCTCTTGATAAAGCGCTCATCGGTTCATCTGCTTGGACACTTCTTAACTTCCCTGGGTCCCTCGTCAGTTCACTGGTGTATTAGATCTAAATGTCACCCGATAATTCATCCTTCTGCCAAATGAGGTTCTGATCCTTGATCGTGGCAATGCCAGAAATCATGCGAGATGTCTCTCAGACCAAGCATTCACTGCCATGGTGTGCGTAGTGTGTACTTGGTTCATGGCCCCTTGCTTATCACAGATTTGCTCCTGACTTGCCGGTGGTTCTGTTCCTACCTATTGGGCTGACTGGACAGGCCTTGTAAAACTTCCTTAAGCTTGAACTTAAGGACCATGGATAACGGTATTGAGCCATATTGTCCGCTGGTGCTTTTGTGATAAAGAATTCAATACGGGGTTCCATCCAATACGGTCAATTCATTACAGCACCTTGCTACTGTATCTTTTTAATCCAATTTCTGTCCAGAAATCTCTGTGGAGGCTGCAGGTCGGTATCCGCTGGCAGACTTTGATGTTTTCGGTGGGTTCTCTTGCTCCAGAACTGCCCCAGGCTGTGTGACGGGATTGGCAGAATCTGCACAGGGCCTTGGTTGACTGCTTCCTGATGGCGAACCGTGGAGCAGATTGAAAACTCATGCTTTTGGGATAGGAGTCCTGTGTCCTCCCATCTCGGACTCGAGCAATCCACGCGGGGAAACAGAAAGCAACACATACATGAACGTGCATTCCCGTGTCATCACGGTCAGCCTTGTGATGAAATCATCTTCCTTCTTGTCGGGGTCTGTCGCAGCTGGGAGACTCTGAAGCGTTACTGTTAAAGATATTGTCCTGAGTCCCCCAAACATTGCCCAAAACCTCAAACGTGTCTGTCAGTTCAGATTGCAGAACAACAAAGTACTTCTGCCTGACTTCTCGCGAGAGCATATGGAGCAGCTTGAGTGTCATTCAGCTTTCAGACATAAAATATTGAAGCAGAATTGGGCCATTTGGCCCACTGAGTTTGCTCCGCCATTTCCCTCTCAGCCCCAATCTCCTGCCTTCTCAGGGTATCCCTTCATGGACTGATTAATCAAGAACCTACAAGCGTATTAACCTCTGTCTTAAATATACCCAATGACTTGGCCTCCCCAGCCATCTGTGGCAATGAATTCCACCACCCTCTGGCAAAATAAATTCCTCCTTACCTCCATTCTAAATGAACCTACCTCTATGCTGAGCCTGTGCCCTCTGGTCCTAGGCACCCCCACCACAGGAAACATCCTCTCCACATCCACTCTATTCATAAGTTTCAATGAGAGTTTCTCCTGCCCAAATTCCAGGGGTTACAGGCCCAGAGCCATTAAACGCTCCTCATAAGAGCATAAGATATAGGAACAGAAATAGGCCATTTGGCCCATCAAGTCTGCTCGCCATTTCATCAGGACTGATCCAATTTTCCTCTCAGCTGTAACCTCCTGCCATAATGGTAACCCTTTCATTCCAAGATCATTCTCGTGAACGTCCTCTGACCCTCTTGAATGTCAGCCTATCCTTTCTAAGATAAAGGGCCCAAATCTGCTCACAGTATTTCCACAGTTGTGGGGGACAGGGTGCTTGGAGCAGGGAGGCCATTCTTGTTTTGCTTGCCACCTGTGGTACAAGGATGACAACAGAGTAGTGTGATGAAACAATTTTACTGAGCCATGATCGTAACCGTATGCACTGTGCATCTCCCAGTGCAGCAACTATGAACTGAGCCTGCGGAGACGACAACATGTGCACTCAATCGATCGCGGGAAAAGAGAGGGGTCTTTGGCATGGTAGACCCAATCAGGTTCAAGTTCAATTCATGGTCATTCAATCGTATATACATATACCACCAAACCTTCCTTCAGACTAAGGTGCACAACACAATACATATAACTTACACACATAACAAAGTGATATTACCTCAAATTAACAATTAATAAGGTGCACTTACGACACAGTCAAAAACTAAACAGTATTCAGTGCAGTACTGGGGCTCCACACACGATGAGACCTGGGTAGTGACAGGGAGTACAATAGCCTCACAGCCTGGGAGTAAAGCTGTTTCCCATCCAAACAAACCTTGTTCTAATGCTACAGTATCTCCTGCCTGATGGTAGGGGGCAAAGGGATAGTTGGATGGTTGTGAGAAACCACTGACAATGCTAAATGCCCTGGTATGGGTGGGAGAGAGACCCCGAGGATCCTCTCAGAAGGCTCACGATCCTTTATGGGGTTTTGTGGTCAGCTGCCTTGCAATTCCTGTACCAGACGGTGATGCAGCTGGTCAGGACACTCTCGATGGCGTTCCTGTAAAAATTGTTTAGAATGGGGGGTGTGTGGAATACTTGCACACCTCAATCTCCTCGGAAAGAGGGGACCAGGTGAGGTTGCCTCTTGTGTGCACTCCCAGAAACTTGTTGCTCCTGGCTTTCTTCCTGGAGAAGTTGTGTGGGTGCAGTGAGGAGCGGCCAGCCTGCACCTTCCTAAAGTCCAGAATCATCTCTTTGGTCTTGTCCATGTTGAGTCTCAAGGTGTTGTGATCACACCATCTCCTCTCCATACACCGTCTCATCATCATTGTTAATGAGGCCAGCCACTGTTGTGTCATCAGTAACCTTGATGATTTGGTTTGAACTGGACCAGCGTCAGTGGTGTGAACAACAGTGGGCTGAGAACACAGCCCTAGGGAGCGCACAGCCTGATGGGGCTGGAGATGTTGCTGCCAACACTGATTGACTGGTCTTTCTGTCAAGAAGTCCAGGATCCAGTTACAGAGAAAGGTGCTGAGGTTCAATGAGAACAGTTTACCCACCAGTTTCTGAGGGTTGATATTTTAAATGGTGAGGTGAAGGCAATAAAGAGAATCCCAGTATATGAGGCACCATTTTCCAGATAGAACGGGACAGAGTGGAGTGCAAAGGCAGTGGACCGATTCCAGTGATAAGTGAACTGGAGAGTGTACAATTCAATTAATTTGTAATTGCATTCAACCATGAATGCAGCCAAACGAACAGTGTTACTCTGGGGCCAAGGTACGAAACACACCTTATAACACAATATAGCGCAAAGCACATAGGACACAGTCACACAAAAAATATAGTCCAAGTCCCTGATTCCATGAATGTTGTAGCAATCTGAATTCGAACACTATACAGGCTTGTCTTCTGCCGAGCGAACACTGGGACAGCACTGTTGCCAGTTTAGATGCTACGCCACACCTCCTCTAGTGGAGCAGCTGACTCCAACGCCTCTCTCCTGGGCGGTCGTAAACAAGTGACACTGCAGTCCAAGGCCCAGTCCTCGCGACAATGCAGCTCCCCCACCGTCCGGCAATAAATCAGTGAATCAGACTTGCAGCATTCCACGTTAGCAATGTCCGACAGGGTCTTGCAATCACAAGAAAAGCGATTAAGACAACTACACGCTGTTAGACTGCACACCGCCTCTGCGCACACACTTCTCCGATGCAGGAAACAACACAATCCACAATGAGCCCAGCTCCTCCAGCTCTTCCACCAACGAGCAACCCACCAATGGGGTGGACCTGCAGCAGTCCAAGTTCTCAATGTCCAGCAAGGTCTTGTGATCGAAAAAAATACATTTACAAAAGACAGTAACAACTCTGGTTGGCTCCGTAGAAGCCGGTACACCTGATTGTGCCGCTTTCTTGCCGGTAAGGGGATTCAATGCGATTCATAACCTGACTCAAATCACTTCATTATCGTTGAGGTCAGAGTCCTGAGGTTGTCGTTAAGGCTCTTGGGCATCAGAATGATAGGAGTTGCCTTGAAGCCTGAGGAGACAAATGGACTGTTGCAGAAGGATATCTGTTAGAATCTCTGTTAGCTGGACTGCACAGTTACCCAGTGCCTGACAGGTATGTTGCTTAGACCCCGCAACTTTACATGGTCTGACCCTGGCTAGGGGTTTCCTCACATCAGCTGCGTCCGGAGTGTCTGCTCCTCGCAGGGAGGAGTCTTTCCTTGCTGGCACATTGTTCAGTGCATCAAACCGAGCGTAAAAGACATCGTCTGTCAGGAAGAAAGGTGCCACTATCGTTGCAAAACTGGTCCGGAGGGGCCGCTGCACAGGATTGGAAAGTTGTAAACTCAGCCAGCTCCACCATGGGCACTCGTCTCCCGATCATCGCGGGCACCTTCAGAAGGTGAATACGGACTGTGAGGGATCATCATCAGAGGCCCTCATCATTCTCATTACAGGGACACTCAACGTTTCAGGAAAAGCTTCTTCCCCTTTGCCATCCGATTTCTGAATGGACAATGAACCTATGACCACTACCTCATTATTTTCCCTCTCTTATTGCACTGCTTATTTGTTTTATATGTATATATTGTAATTTATAGTTTTTTTATTTCTGTGCATTTCAATGCACTGACGCTGCAAAAAAAGATTTCACGACATATGCCGGTGATGTTAAACCTGATTCTGACTGACGCCCAGGGTGAACTGTAGTCCATTATGGACTGAATACCCTACCACATGCCCCTCGTGTCTCTGGTGTCACAGAAACGTCTGTGTATTCTCTGTGAATAATCACAATGTAACTTGCTCTTGGTGCTGGGAAGAGCACCCACGGCTTCAGATTTGCCCTCACACAGAAGTGTTTAATAACGGTGACGCATTTCCCTCTGTAGTCAATCACAGATCCCACATATTACTCCACATTAGCGTGAAGGTTGTAGGCATCCGCCTCCCTCAACTTCATCCAGTCCGAGTTTCAAACCGCTGAGGTTGCAATCGAATCAATTGGCCACATGTGCACTTGCCGTATTCCAGCAATCGATCCGATAGCGTTCAACACCTCATCCCTGACTCCACTCTCATCCCTGACTCCACTCTCATCCCTGACTCCACTCTCATCCCTCACTCCACTCTCATCCTTGGCTCCACCCTTATTCCTCACTCCTTCATCCCTCTCTCCACCCACCCTACTCCCTCATCCCTGGCTCCACTGTCAACCCTCACTCCCTGATCCTTGACTGCACCCTCATTCCTCATGCCACCCACCCCTACTCCCTCATTCCTCACTCCTTTATCTCTGACTCCACCCTCATCCCTCATTTCTCTCACTTGCCTCTCTCTACAATTTGCCAGAGGGATTATAGACGGAGGGATGAGGTGGGACAGGAGAGGAGGGTACAGGCAAGGTGAGGTGAGGCAAGGCATGTGAGGATGCAAATGGAAGAGAGGAAAGGGAGAGAGGGGATGTGAAGAGGATATGGAGGAAAGTGGGTGTAGACAGAGGGAGGGAGGGATACACAGGTGGAGGGAAGGAGGGTGGTGGTCATCGATCCAGGGAGGGGTAGGAGGTGTAAGGAGAGGTAACAGAAGAGAGTGGGAGGGGAGGGTGTAGGGAGGGGAGGGATGTTGGTGTAGAGGGGTAAGGATTGTGGAAGAAGGAGAATACATAGGGGTGGGGAGAGGGAGGGGTGAAAGGGCAAGGGATAGGGGTGTGGGGGAAGGAGATGCAGGGGAGGGTGGGGAGAGAGGAGGGTATGCAGATGGTGAGCAGGTGTGGATGCTGAGGGGACAGTCTGGCCCAGGATAGGGTCACCCTCTTCCCCCCTCTCCCTCAGATCGAAGGAGATCGAGATGACAGGCTTCAATGGGACGGCGGCATTCATGGAGGTTCGTGTCCAGTCCATCGTGGTTGAGTTCATCCTCAATCACGTACTGCAGCTGTTCGGTACCAGCGACCACCACACTGACTCTGGTAACTACCCGCATACCATCACCCGTCACCCGTCACTGTTAACTCTGTAACTACCCCAGAGCACCCATCACCCATCACTGTTAACTCTGTAACTACCCCAGATCACCCGTCACTGTTAACTCAGTAACTACCCCACTACACCCCTCACCCTGACCTCACCACTTTGCCCGAAATGTGGGACTAAATCAGAGGGTGCAGGAAACTCTCACCAAGTCCTTTAGTGGAGAGAAAGTTAAAGTTTCATTGGAAATCAATTCACCCCGGCACTGGCTGCTCCCCTCACTCACTCACCTCCCACTTTGCTCACTCCCACTCCTCTCTCTTACTCTGCCTCCTCTCTCCAACTCTCCTCCCCCCTCTTCCTCACTCTTGCTCTCCCCTCCCATGGCGTTTCTTCTGCCCACTAAAGGACTGGCTCACTGTCTCTCACCTTGTCAGTTTGGGAGTGAGCTGGGTATCCTGGGCCTCCAGACACTGCACGTCATTCCACAGGGACAGTAACTTAAGGAGGGAAGCAGTTTATTGTGAGTGTTTGGCTCCAAGAGTAGAGACATCTTGCTCCAATTATCCCAGGGCCTGGGGAGACCACACCTGAAATATTGTGGACAGGTTTGCACTCCTCTCCTAAGTGTGGATCTACATGTGGCCTCCATCGGTCGTGGTCGACCATGGGTACCGCACCTCTGGCAGTCACCAGGAGTGGCTTCTCCAGGGCGCACGCCAGGGCAGAGTTGATATGGAGATCCGTCTGTTACCCCCCTCTCCATGCTGGTGACAGGTCCAAAGGAACGATGAAAGTCGATACAGTTTGGTGCCAGCAGCATCGCAGGAGTTGCCATGGCGATGCTGGGTTCAGCAGTCAGCCGCCTTCTGGACTCCAACTCCGGATTTTTCCTCGGGTTTACTCCCAAAGCCTTTCCTGTGAGCGGGTATAGCCGCAAGGCAGCGGAGGTTTGAAATCAGAGTTTTCCCTCTGCTAGATGAGGTTAACGAGACCCATCTGCCCGGAGCAACTGGTTTTAAGGTGCCAGTGGCCCACTTTGCCCCTTCTCCTGTCAGTGAGAACAGCTCCGCTTGGCATAAGAACTATGCCACACGTGAAGGCCAGGAGTTGGACTGGGTTGTCAGGGGCTGTTTGAGATGCACGCCATGAAGAACAGTTGTTTAGCAGTGGGAGCTCGTCCCCACTACCATCCTTTAGCTATGAGTACCCTTGGAGCGATGTGGATCAACATGTGACAAAGAGATTGCAGTGAATGGTCCCCAAATCGATTCTCGGGATGGGGGGTTTGTCCCACCAGAAGCAGACTGGGATTGTCCTCTCTACAAGAATGAAAGGTGATCTCACTGAAATGTCCAGACTCCTTACAGGAATTGGCAGGGTGAGTGTATCCGGAACCGAGGGTCACACTCAGAATTGGATTTTGGACATTCAGGACAGATGAGGAGGAAGGTATTCTTGGGAATTCTCTCCCCCAGGGGCTGTAGAGACTTGGTCACTGAGGAGATTCAGAACAGAGATCTGAATGTAGAGAGAGTGACCAGGAGTGACGCACTGGGGCATGGAGGGGAATTACAGAACAATAACAGCAACCACAGACCAGAGGCAAACGGTGGCAAGCCTTCATAGTGAATGGGTTGCTGTTTCTGCCTGTGGTTTCGTGAGGCCACAGTTGAGCACGATTTGGGCCCCGTTGGAGGCAGTGGAAGGCGAACTTCAGGGAGGAGAGGTTCATCCTACCAAAAGAAGTTGTTTCTGTATTCCAGGGAGTTTAGGAGGAGAATGGGTGGTGTATTCATTGCTATGTCTCCAATGGGCTGTGACAGAATCGATATTGTGCTGTTTACACCAGTGACAGACTCTAGAACAATGGGACACAACTGTAAACTAAGGGGATGGTCATTTGACATTGTGGTATGTCGGAATTTATTCTGGCATTAGGCTGTGAATATCTGGTATTCCCCGTCACAGTGGGTGGCAGAGATATTTCAAGTAAAGCTGGGGAATTATTTGACTGATCGAAGGGGAGAGAGGGATGAGAAATGGCACAGAAGGGGAGCTGGAACCGGTAGGAATAAGCCATGGTCGCACGGATGGTGGGACAGGCTTGCGGGGCCAAGTGGCCTTTTTCTGCTCAGGATGGAGATATCCAGGGGAGACTGGCCCAAGTCTGACTGAAGGGTGCAACAGAACAAGCAGCTGACTGTCCTCTGATCTCTGACTATTCCTGCTGTTCTCCCCCCTCACACCCTTCCACCCCACAGATGGAGAAACCGAGCGATGCCAGTCTCTGCCCTGCCTTAGCCCAACGAAAGAGCCGGCGCCAGCCCTGGGGCCAGGGCGTATCCACCCCTCTCAGATCCCTCATGTCCTGCACCTCGGGGATGGACCACCTGCTATCAAACCCTACCACACTATCATCGAGCTGCCGGACACCAGGTACTGGGGACTGGAGAGCCAGTGACGTGGAGAAGGGAGACGGGTAGAGATGGTGGGGGTGGGATCTATTCCAGGGTCCGGGGGGTGGGGTGGGGGTTGTATACTGTATGGAATAACAGATCCTCAGCAGTAGAATCTATTCCCGAGATTCATTGAGGGGGAGTCGAGGGTGAGGGTTATTTATTGAATAACAGATCCCCGGGAGTGGGATCCAACCCAGGGCTTTGGTCGGAGCAGTTGAGGGTGGGGTTGTATATAAAATAACAGATCCCCAGGAGTGGGTTACAGGATGGGGTCTAACCCAGGGGTTCGGGTACATTATTGATTTCTCCCCTTCTCTCTCTCAATACAGGAGAAAAGGCTCTTTGAAGGTCAAGAAATGGCGATCAATATTTAACCTTGGGAGATCTGGGAATGATTCCAAACGAAAATTGAATCGGAATGAGGGAAAAGGTGAAAATGGAACTGAAAAAGTGTCAGAGAGAGAGGGAAGGAGAGGTTTGGGGGGCAAGTAATATTTTACAAGATAGTGCTTCTGAGGTGAGTGGGACTTAATGTAGATGGTGGGAGTGAATGGGAATGGTGGGTCTCGTTGGGAGTGTGGACGATGGGAGTGAATGGAAATGGTGTATGTCAATGGGAGTGAATAGGAATGGTGGGTCTCGTTGGGAGTATGGACGATGGGAGTGAATGGGAATGGTGGGTCTCATTGGGAGTGTGGACGATGGGAGTGAATGGGAATGGTGGGTCTCGTTGGGAGTGTGGACGATGGGAGTGAATGGGAATGGTGGGTCTCGTTGGGAGTGTGGACGATGGGAGTGAATGGAAATGGTGGGTCTCGTTGGGAGTGTGGACGATGGGAGTGAATGGGAATGGTGGGTCTCATTGGGAGTGTGGACGATGGGAGTGAATGGAAATGGTGGGTCTCGTTGGGAGTATGGACGATGGGAGTGAATGGAAATGGTGTATGTCAATGGGAGTGAATAGGAATGGTGGGTCTCGTTGGGAGTATGGACGATGGGAGTGAATGGGAATGGTGGGTCTCGTTGGGAGTATGGACGATGGGAGTGAATGGGAATGGTGGGTCTCGTTGGGAGTATGGACGATGGGAGTGAATGGGAATGGTGGGTCTCGTTGGGAGTGTGGATGATGGGAGTGAATGGGAATGGTGGGTCTCGTTGGGAGTGTGGACGATGGGAGTGAATGGAAATGGTGGGTCTCGTTGGGAGTGTGGACGATGGGAGTGAATGGGAATGGTGGGTCTCGTTGGGAGTGTGGACGATGGGAGTGAATGGGAATGGTGGGTCTCGGGATGATGGATGGTAGGAGTGATAGGGAAGGGGTGGGTCCATTTGGTGTGTGGATTGTAGGCAGTGAATGGGGAAGTTTGGGAATGAATTGAGCATAAATGGGAAGTGGTGGGGTCTGTTGGGATCGAATGAGATGTGTAAAGACTGGTCTATCACTCCATTTTCCTGTTTAAACACCCTCCCTTCCTCCACCTTTTCCTGCTGCAGATTTGAAGACCTCATCCATGACCCTGCGGCCAGCGAAGAGCATGGACTCATTGAGCTCAGCACCCTTCACCAATGATGGTGAGTCTGACTGGCCCTTGCTCTGGAGATGTGGCTGCAGCTCTGAATGGGGAACACACTTCACTTTACCATTGTCCTCCCAACGTTGATTGTCGGCCCGGTCTCTCCGTGATAATGCGCTAGGTGCTTGTGGTTTGCTGAACGAGGACCTTGGTTTTCCATTCTAATCTCTCTCCTTACTTTCTCCCTTCACCATACTCACCACTCCCTTGTTTCTGCTCTCCTTCCCAATAACACCTTCCCCTCTCAAACTCAAACCCTCCTGCCCCCACCACTCTTACTCTGAACCCCTCTGCCCTCACCCACTCACAATCCTGCTCTACTCGCTCCTCTCTCATCCTTTTCCTTATCCCCATGCTCACCCCACTCTTCCTATTCCTCTGTCCCCTCACCATCTCCCTCCTCCTCTCCATATCCCCCTCCCTATCTCCCCCTCTCACCCTCCCTCATCCTCCCTATACCCTCTCACTCTCTCTCCCCTCCACCCTCCCTATCCCCCTTACCCCTCCCCATCTCCCCTTTCCCCATCTGCCCCCTCGCTCCCCCTTCAGGAACACCCCCGCACGGGAGCAGCTCGCTGAGCCGTCGGGACAGTTTCTCCAGCCGGCCGTTGGATACGGAGGAGCCAGCCTTCTGCTCGCTGCCACTGGAGGAGGGGGTCCGGCCCATACTGCGTGGGGGCCCCGACTCGCCCCGCTCTGCCAAGGAGGCTCGGGAGAGAGCCGGCCGCCGCGTGGCTCTCCACATCTCCGGCCCCTTCTCCGTCTCCCTGCCCCAGCACCTTGGACCCCTCCTGAACCGAGCCGCCAAGGGCCAGACCCCCGGAGTCACACTTGAGGGGCAGGGGGGACCCCCACTGCCGAGTGCCAGCCAGGTCGAGACTGAAGACACAGCCGAGGAGGAGGAAACAGAGGGTGACGAGTTGGAGGAGGAGGAGGAGGAGGAGGAGGAGGAGGATTTAGGGGAAGAGGAGGAAGATGGGGAAGGTGAGTGAGAATTGAGAGGAATTGGAATTGGTTTATTATTGTCAGATGTACAGAGATCAGTGAAAAGTTTGTCTTGCTCTCTGTTCATACGGACCAGGTCATTGAGTTCAACAGGAACAATGCAGAATAAAGTACTACAGTCACAGAGAGAGTGCAATGAGGTGCAAGATCATCGCAAAGGTCGATTGTGAGGTCAGCAGTCCAGCAATGGTACCAGCAGATCTTTAAATAGCCAGATAGCAGGATAGAAGCTGTTGTTGAGCCTGGTGGGACGTGCTTTCAGGCTTTCTATCTTCTGCCTGAAGGGAAAGAAGAGGAGAAAGATTGTCTGGGGTCTTTGGTTATGCTGGTTGCTTTACTGAGGCTGTAACAGAATCAGAGGGGAGGTTTTGTTTTTTATGAGATGCTGAGTGGGATGATGATGTTAGGCAGAGAGAATCTGTATTTACTGACAAGTACCTTCAGTGTCTCAACTAGTAAAGCACAAACTGACTGACTGTCAGCACACCTGACCCTCATGAGCAGTCGAAGAAAATAATAGGTAATACCTGGGAAATAAGTCTTTGCTGGCGAGGTGTTCCACGTGGTCCCATTGTGATCTCCAACATGGGGTCCTTCACATCTGCAATGCTTGTTCTGGTGAGCTGTCACAGCTTTGTATTCGAAGCCGCTCACTTTCAAACACTGTTTATCAGTTGTGTTTCAATCTCCATGGCTCTGTCTATTTCAGAGAATGTCATCTTCCCATTGGCTCCTCCCTTTCTGGAGAATGTGTGTCACCTTTCCACTGGTTCTGGTCTACATCAACATCATGAGCCATCATCATAAATAAGAGCTTGTAATTGATGTTTCTTTGTTCTGAATCAGAGTAGACCAGCCAGTGAGTAGGCTTGGGTTATTCAGGTCAAATAGACTCCCCCATTTATAAACCTGCACGTTCCAACACACCAAAGAACACCTCACAAATAACTTCTCATTTGGAAATGATCTTGTCCAGCAGATTATCAGGAACATCACTGTGTCCACTTTAAAGCATTTTGATGCAGCTATTGCTGAGCAAAACTCAGTTCCTGAGACAGATCAAAAAATGAAGGTTACAGAGCAGCTTCACAAAATGGCAGCCATGACACGAACAAAGAGAATTAACTTCAACACACACAAAATGCTGGTGGAACACAGCAGGCCAGGCAGCATCTATAAGGAGAAGCACCGTCAGGACGAAGGGTCTTGGTAACATTTCATCAGGACAAAGTCAGAGGATGGCAGCTGTGACAGACCAGGTCTACCACAAGTCATTTTTTCTCTCTTCCTCGCCCCCAGTAGTGCAGTAATTCTCATTATCACTGTCTGGCAGTGCAGGAACTAGTTTATTGGGTGCATGTGGTAGGCCCCTTCACAGCTCGGATGCTGTTGTTTGTGCTTGCCCACTCCAGGCCAGTGGCATTCCTCTATTTGAGGGAGGAGACCTGACTGCTGGGTGGGTGGGATGCCTTTAAAAGGGTGCCTGTCGTGGTGGCACGTGCTCTGTGTGGGCTCACTGGAAGAGTTCATTTTGGGGGTTGGGGAAGAGTGCTGGCTCCTGGAAAATGGCCAGTTATTGATTGATTTTGTTGGGCAGTGTCATTGTGATCTTATCGTGATGAGTGTTATTTGTGGACATTTGTGATTGAGAAGAAGGATGTGAATTCCTTTTTTGTTCCGGCTCATGGTAAGAACTCCCCCTCCCACCATATTCCAAAGAATGGACTACCCTTTTTTTGCCTGGGGTAAGGAGATTTTACTGAAAGGATCATTTTGGTGTAAGTGGGAAGGGAGAGAGGCTGTGGTGAGGTGTGTTCTTTCAGACTGATAGTTTGGAGCTCTAGTTCTAAAGGTCTGGTGATGTTTCTCTGTATTTTCTTTTTTGTCAGTTTTGTTATTTTGCCATTTTTTTGCACTGTAAATACTTTTATGTTTTTTCTAAAAGTTTTTCACCTATAGTGCACCATAAACACCTTTGTACTGAATATACTGTTGTGGCCTGCTGTCTGATTTTTAAAAGTGACACCTTCATAAGAGCATATGACCCTCACAAAAACCCATGGTGTGACAACAGTTAGGTACCAAATGAATACCTTGAGCTGGTGTTCACTAAAGGGAAGGATGGACAGGACAGTGAGATCAGTGTGGGGTATTTTCAGATCAAATGGGAGATGCTGGGTCTCTGAAAAACATTATGGTGGGATAAACCCCTGATGGGATCTACCCCAGGTTACTGACAGAGCAGATTGATGGACTCTTAATGAAGATCTTTGCAATAGGTGAAATTCTGGAGGACTGGAAAGTAGCAATGTATTTTTTTGTTTGAGAAGGGAAATGGGGATAATCCAGGAAATGATAGACCAGTGGAGGGGATTCTTAGGGATGCAATTGGATGAATGTGGACTAGTCAGGGATGGTCAGTATAGCTGGTCATATCTTACAGACCTGACTGAATTATGTTTTTTTGGGTTGAAGGTGAATGAGGATAGGGCAGTGGATTTTGTCTATGTTGTCTAAGGTAAGGCCCTTGAGAAGGTCTGTGATGGTAGGTTAATCAGGAAGTTTCTGATGCAGAAATCCATAGTGACTGAGATCTGTAATTTAGATTCAGACTTGGCTTGGCTGCAAGAGACAGGGTAGTCTGGAAGGGTGTTGTTTTGGGAGGCTACAGTAACCTGGTATACTGCAGGGGTTAGTGCTGGGACCTCTGTTGTCTGGATGAATATGTCGTTGGGTTGATGTTATGGTGAAGTTATGGGGGGGAAGAGGGTTGTTAAAGGATGGAATAGGGTATAAATCAGTTAAAGCATCTGTAGAGAAATAGCAGATAGTTTAATTCAGGCAAGTGTGAAATGTTGCACTTTGGGAGGCTAAATGTAAGGGGAAAATACACAGCTAATGGCAGAGCCCATAACAGTACTGACGTACAGGTCAAAAATGGCAAAACAGTTAGATAAAGTGGTAAACTCCGGAGATTCTGCAGATGCCGGAAATCCAAAGTGACACAAAATGTAGAGGAGAAACTCAGCATGCCAGGCAGCATCTATGGAAATGAGTAAACAGCTACTGTTTCGGGTGAGACACTTCAGGACTGGAAAGGAAAGGGGAAGACACCAGGATAAAATGGTGCTGGTGGGGAGTGGGGGGAAGGAATGGCATGCTTGCTTCATCGCTAGGGTTACAAGAGTATAAGGGACAGGAAGTCATGTTGCTGTTCTATAAAACTTTGGTTAGACCACAGTATTGTATGTAGTTCTAGGGTATCAAGACTTTGGAGAGGGTGCCAAAGAGGTTTACTAGGAGGCGGCCTATATTAGTGTGTATCAGCTATGAAGAGAATTTGGACAAATGGATTGTTTTCTCTGGAGTAGCGAAGACCTGACAGTATACATGCAGTACATAGAATAAAGTAGACGAACTTGCCACATAATTACAAATTGGCATTTATGATGTTGTAGGCATCACTGAATCATGGCTGAAAGAAGATTATAACTGGGTGCTTAACGTCCAAATATGCATATTGTATCAAAAGGACAGGCATGTAGGCAGAGGGGTGGCGTAGCTCTTGGTAAAAATGAAGTCACCTCATTAGAAAGAGGTGGCATAGGTCAGGAGTTGTTAAATTATTGTGGATAGAGATAAGCAGTCACAAGGGTAAAAAGACCTTGATGGGAGTGACCCCCAAGCTGTAGTAAAGATGTCTATAAATTACAACAGGAGGTAGAAAATGCATGTCAAAAGGCAATGTTACAATAGCCACGGGGGATTTCAATATGCAGATAGATTGGGAAAACGAGATGGCTTTTTAGAGCAGTTCGTGGTTGAGCCCACTAGAGGATTAGCTATTCTGGACTGGGTGTTGTGCAATGAACCAGAAATGATTAGATAGCTTAAGGTAAAGAAATCCTTAGGGAATTGTGATCATAATATCAAATTCACCCTGAAATTTGAGAAAAAGCTAAAGTCAAATGTAACAGTATCACAGTGGAGTAAAGGGAATTACAGAGACATGACAGCAGAGTTGGCCAAAATTGATTGGAGAAGAACACTGGCAGGGATGATGGCAGGGCAGCAATGGCTGGAATTTCTGGAAGCAATTAGGAAAACACAGGATATATACATCCCAGAGAGGAAGATGTATTCTAAAGACAAAATGATACAACCATGGCTAACAAGCAAAGTAAAAGCCAATGTAAAAGCCAAAGGGAGGACATGCAATAGAGCAACAATTTGTGGGCAGTTAGAAGATTGGGAAGCTTTCAAAAACTGACAGAAGTCAACTAAAAAAAGCCATTAAGAAGGAAAAGGTGAAGTATGAAAGTAAGCTAGCCAATAGTGGGAGAGCATTTTGGAGATAGTGACAGACAAGTTAGAAAAGCATTTAATTGGTGTAAGGGGATTTATGAGGCTATCAGGCAGGAAATTGGAGGCTTAAACTGGAAACAGATGTTCTCAAGGAAAAGGATGGAAGAAATGTGGCAAATATTCAGGGGATATTTGTGTAGAGTTCTGTATAGGTACGTTCCAATGAGACAGAGAAGTTATGGTGCACAAAGGCTGTAACAAATCTAGTCAAGAAGAAAAGAAAAGCTTACAAAAGGTTCAGAGAGCTAGGTAATGTTAGAGATCTAGAAGATTATAAAGTTACTAGAGAAGAGCTTAAGAAGGAAATTAGGAGAGCCAGAAGGGGCCATTAGAAGGCCTTGGCACGCAGTATTAAGGAAAACCCCAAGGCATTCTACAAGTATGTGAAGAGCGAGAGGATAAGATGTGAAAGAATAGGACCTATCAAGTGTGACAGTGGGAACCGGAGGAAATAGCAAAGGTACTTAATGAATACTTTACTTCGGTATTCACCATGCAAAAGGATCTTAGTGATTGTAGTGATGACTTGCAGCAGACTGAATAGCTTGAGCATGTAGATATTAAGAAAGAGGATGTGCTGGAACTTTTGGAAAGCATCAAGTTGGATAAGTCACCTGGACTGGACGAGATGTACCCCAGACTACTGTAGGAGGCGAGGGAGGAGATTTCTGAGCCTCTGGCGATGACCTTTGCGTCATCAATGGGGATAGGAGAGGTTCCGGAGGATTGGAGGGTTGTGGATGTTGTTCCTTTATTCAAGAAAGGGAGTAGGGATAGCCCAGGAAATTATAGACCAGTGAGTCTTACCTCAGTGGTTGCTAAGTTGATGGAGAAGATCCTGAGAGGCAGGATTTATGAACATTTAGGGAGGTATAATATGATTAGGAAATAGTCAGCATGGCTTTATCAAGGGCAGGTTGTGCCTTAGGAGCCTGATTGAATTTTTTGAGGATGTGACTAAACGCATTGATGAAGGAAGAGCAGTAGATGTAATGTATATGGATTTCAGCAAGGCATTTGATAAGGTACCCGATGCAAGGCTTATTGAGAAAGTAAGGAGGCATGGGATCCAAGGGGACATTGCTTTGTGGATCCAGAACTGGCTTGCCCACAGAAGGCAAAGGGTGGTTGTAGATGGGTCATGTTATGCATGGAGGTTGGTGACCAGTGGGGTGCCTCAAGGATCTGTTCTGGGACTCTTACTCTTTGTGATTTTTATAAACGACCTGGATGAGGAAGTGGAGGGATGGGTTCGTAAGTTTGCTGATGACACAAAGGTTGGAGGTGTTGTGGATAGTGTGGAGGGCTGTCAGAGGTTACCGCAGGACTTGATAGGATGTAAAACTGGGCTGAAAAGTGGCAGATGGAGTTCAACCCAGATAAGTGTGAAGTGGTTCATTTTGGTTGGTCAAATATGAAGGCAGAGTATAGTATTAATGGTAAGACTGTTGGCAGTGCGGAGGATCAGAGGGATCTTGGGGTCCGAGTCCATAGGACGCTCAAAGCAGCTGTGCAGATTGACTCTGTGGTTAAGAAGGCATATGGTCTATTGGCCTTCAATCGTGGAGTTGAATTTAGGAGCCGAGAGGTAATGTTGCAGCTGTATAGGACCCTGGTCAGACCCCACTTGGAGTATTGTGCTCAGTTCTGGTCGCCTCACTGCAGGAAGGATGTGGAAACCATAGAAAGGATGGAGAAGAGATTTACAAGGATGTTGCCTGGATTGGGGAGCATGCCTTATGAGAATAGGTTGAGTGAACTTGGCCTGTTTTCCTTGGAGTGAAGGAGGATGAGAGGTGACCTGATAGAGGTGTATAAGATGATGAGAGGCATTGATTGTGTGGATAGTCAGAGGCTTTTTCCCAGGCTGAAATGGTTGCCACAGGAGGACACAGGTTTAAGGTGCTGGGGAGTAGGTACAGAGGAGATGTCAGGGGTAAGTGTTTTACTCAGAGTGCTGAGTGCGTGGAATGGGCTGCTGGCAAAATGTGGTGGAGGCGGATATGATCGGGTCTTTTAGATAAGTACATGGAGCTTAGAAAAATAGAGGGCTATAGGTAAGCCTAGTAATTTCGTAGGGACATGTTTGGCACAACTTTGTGGGCTGAAGGGACTGTATTGTGCTGTAGGTTTTCTGTGTTTCTAATAATATTAAAGAAGATGCCAAACGCTTCTACAGACACATGTAGTGTAAAAGAGAGGTGAGAGTGGATATCGGAATGTTGGAAAATGATGCTGGAGAGGTAGTAATGAGGGACAAGGAAATGGCAGCTGAACTGAATAAGTATTTTACAGCAATCTTTACTGTGGAAGTCACGAGCAGTACGGTGGACATTCCAGGTGTCAGGGTTCATGAAGTGTGTGAAGGTACCACTACAAGGGAAATGTTTCTTGGGAAACAAAGGTCTGATGGTGGATGCGTCACCTGGACCAGATTGGTGTACAGTCTATGGTTGTGAAAGAGGTGGCTGAAGAGATCATGGAGGTATTAGTAATGATCTTTCAAGAATCACTAGATTCTGGAATGGTTCCAAGAGACTGGAAAATTTCCAAATTTCACTCCATTCTTCAAGAAAGGAGAGAGGCCGAAAAAAAAAATAATGATAGGCCAGTTAGTCTGACGTCAGTATTTTGTAAGTTGTTAAGGATGTGGTTTCGGGTTACTTGGTGGCACATGATAAAATAAGCCGTAGTCAGCATGCTTTCCTCAAGGGAAAATCTTACCTGTCAAGTTGGATGGAATTCTTTGAAGAAATAACAAACAGGACAGACAAAGGAGATGTAGTGTACGTGAATTTTCAAGAGAGCTTTGACAAGGTGCCACACATGAGGCTGCTTTAACAAGTTACTAGCCCACGGTATTACAGGAAAGATTCTAGGATGGATAAAGCAGTGACTGGTTCATTAGAGGCAAAGAGTGAGAATAAAGGGAGCCTTTTCTCATTGCCTGCTGGTGACTAGTGGTGTTCCATATGAATCTGTTTTGGAACCACTTTTGTTTACTTTGTCAATGGTTTGGATGATGGAATTGATGGCTTTGTTGCAAAGTTTGCAGTTGATGTGAAGTTAGGTGGAGGATTATGTAGTTTTGAGGAAATCGAGGCTACAGACGAACTTAGACAGATTAGGAGAATGGGCAAATGAATGCAAGATGGAATAGAGTGTTGGGAAGTGTATGGTCATGTGCTTTGATAGAAGAAATAAAAGCATAGGCTATTTTCAAAATGGAGAGTCTGTGGTGAGGAAGGCAAATGCAATGTTAGCATTATTTCAAGAGAACTAGAATATATACAAGCAAGGATATAATGTTGAGACTTTATAAAGCACTGGTGAGGCCTCACTTTGGAGTATTGTGAGCAGTTTCAGGCCTCTAATCTTAGTACGTGCTGAAACTGGAGAGGGTTCAAAGGAGGTTTACGAAAAAGATTCCAGGATTGAATGACTTGTGAAGAGCATCTGATGGCTCTGGGCCTGTATTCACTGGAATTCAGAAGAATGAGGGGTGGCGTAATTGATTCTATCAAATGGTGAAAGGCCTTGATCGTGGATGTGCAGAAGATATGTTCTATGGTGGTAGAGTCTAAGACCAGAGGACATTGCCTCAGAATAGAGGGACGTCTTTTAGAATGGAGATGAGGAGGAATTTCTGCTCTTGTACAGTGCATATAGATGGTATTCACCCCGCCCGTGCCCCCCGCACCATGGAAGTTCTCATGTTTTATTGTTTTACAACTTTGAGTCACAGTGGACTTAATTTGCTTTTTGACAGTTATCAACAGAAAAAAGACTCTCATGTCAAAGTGAAAACAGATCTCTACAAACTGATCTAAATTACTTACAAATATAAAACAAATAATTGCATAAGTATTCACCCCCTTTAGTATGACACACCAAATCACTACTGGTGCAGCCATTTGGTTTTGGAAGTCACACAATTCGTTAAATGGAGATCTATTTTTGAAGACCTGTGTGCATTCAAGGTGTTTCAAGTGGCTAGTAAAAATACACCAGTATCTAGAAAGTTCAACTGCTGGTGAGTCTGTATTCTGACAAAAGAACCCTCCAGGCAACTCTGTAAAAAGGTTATTGAAAAGCACAAGTCAGGAGAAGGATACAAGAAAATTTCCAAGTCATTGAATATCCCTTGGAGTACAGTTAAGTCAATCATCAAGAAATAGAAAAAATATGGCACAGCTGTAAATCTGCCGAGAGTGGGCTGTCCTCATAAACTGAGTGACCGTGCAAGAAGGGGACTAGTGAGGGAGGCCACCAAGAGGCCTATGACAACTCCAGAGGAGTTACAAGCTTCAGTGGCTGAGATGGGAAAGAGCGCATATAACAACTGTTGCCTGGGTGCTTCACCAGTCGCAGCTTTATGGGAGAGTGGCAAAGAGAAAGCCACTGCTGGAAAAACACTCACATGAAATCTTGGCTAGAGTTTGCCTGCAGGCATGGGAGAGACTCTGAAGTCAGCTGGAAGATGGTTCTGTGGTCTGATGAAACCAAAATTGAACTTTTTGGCCATCAGACTAAAGGGTTTGTTTGTTGTAAGTCAAACACTGCACACCATCAAAAACATACCATCCCTACTGGGAAGCATGATGATGGCTGCATCATGCTGTGGGGATGCTTCACTGCAGCAGGCCCTGGAAGGCTTGTGAAGGTAGAGGGTAAAATGAATGTAGCAAAATACAGGGAAATCCTGGAGGAAAACCTGATGCAGTCTGCAAGAGAACTGTGACTTAGGAGAAGAATTGTTTTCCAGCAAGATAATGACCCCAAGCATAAAGTCAAAGCTACACAGGAATGGCTTAAAAACAACAAAGTTAATGTCCTGGAGTGGACAAATCAGAGTCTAGACCACAATCCATTTAGAATTTGTGGCTGGACTTGAAAAGGACTGTTCACTCACAATCCCCATGCAATCTGACAAAGCTTGAGCAGTTTTGTAAAGAAGAATGGGGAAAATTTGCAGTATCCAGATGTGCAAAGCTGATAGAGACCTATCCACACAGACTCAAGGCTGTAATTGCTGCCAAAGGTGTGTCTACTAAATACTGACTTGAAAGGGATGAATACTTATGCAATCAATTATTTGTGTTTTATATTTGTAATTAATTTGGATCAGTTTGTAGAGATCTGTTTTCACTTTGACACAAAAAAGATTTTTTCTGTTGATCAGTCTTAAAAAAGCCAAATTAAATCCACTGAGATTCAATGTAAAACAATAAAACGTGAAAACTTCCAAGGAGGGTGCATACTTTATATAGGCACTGTATCTTATAACTTTATGGTCTTATAATAGAAGTTGGTTAGATTATACAAATCTCTGGTGAGACTGCACTTAGAGTATTGTGTTCAATTCTGGTCATCTCATTATAGGAAGGATGTGGAAGCTATGGAGAGAGTGCAGAGGAGATTTACCAGGATGTTGCCTGGTTTGGAGAACAAGTCATATGAAGCAAGGTTGGCAGAGCTGGTACTTTTCTCTTTGGAGCATAGAAGAATGAGAGGGGACTTGATAGAGGTCTACAAGATTATGAGAGGCATAGATAGGGTGGATAGTCAGTACCTGTTTCCCAGGGCACCAATAGCAAACACCAGAGGGTATATATACAAAATTAAGGGAGGGAAGTTTAGGGGAGACATCAGGGGTAGGTTTTTTACACAGAGGGTTGTGAGTGCCTGGAATGGCTTGTCAGGGATGGTGGTTAAAATATTGTGGGTATTTAAGAGCCTCTTGGACAGGCACATGGATGAAAGAAAAATGGAGGGTTATGTGGTAGTGTGGGTTTAGTACTTTTTTTTAAGGATTATATGGGTCGGCACAACATGGAGGGCTGAAGGGCCTGTACTGTGCTGTAATGTTCTGTGGTTCTATGGTTCTATTATGAGAGGCATAGATAGACAGCTGGTAATTTTTCCCCAGGGTGGAGATTCTGTGCACTATAGTGCATAGATTTAAGGTGAAGGGAAAAGTTTAAAAGAGATGGGCGGGACAAGTGTTTTATCACAGTAATGCTGGATGCCTGGAATGAGTTGGAACAAAGTAGAGGCAGTTACAATAAAGCTGTTTAATAGGCTGTGAGGCATATGAATAAGCCAAGAATTGGGATATGGGTCAAGTAGAGCAGAACTCATTTCATTAATGTTGGCATTGTGTGCAGAAACTGTTCCTGGGTTCTAGAACCAAGTTTTGCTTCAAAGTTCAAAGTAAATTTATTACCGATTTACAGTACATGTACGTCACCATATACTACCCTGAGTTTCATTTTCTTGTGGGCATGCTCATCCAATCTATAGAATAATAACTATAACAGAATCAATGAAAGGCCACCCAACTAGCACATTCAACCAGAGTGCAGAAGGCAACAAGCTAGCAACTACAAAAAGAAAAAAAACAATAAGAAATAAATATTGCGAACATGAGATGAAGAGTTGTTGAAAATGGGTCCATTGGTTGAGGAAAGATTTCAATGATGGTGCAAGTGAAGTTGTTTTTGTTTCAAGAGCCTGATGGTTGAGGGGTAGTAACTATTCCTGAACTCAAATCAAACATTTGAAGTTGTAGAGAAGTTGAAGGAGAGAAAAGTTGGTCTGGATGATGCCTCGGGCGCGGCTGCTGGTTGGGAGGGAGTATCATGCCACAGTCCTCAGAGTTTCTGTCCATATTTCATATTATGGAGTCAGAGGGAGGGAAGGAGACAAAGTAGGGGATGTTAGAGTTGTGAAGAGAGAAGGGAAGGATAGCAGGAGATGGGGAAGAGAGAGAGGAAGGTTGAAGTATTCAAGTAGAGTGTGAGAGGGAAAGACTGGGAGAAAAGGAATCGAAGATAAAGCTGGTGAGAAAACGGGAAGAGCAGAGTCAAGTTTATTGTCACTGTCATGAGTTGTGGAATTATTGTTTTATGACAGGAGTACAGTGCAGGCATAACAAATTACTATGAATTACAATAGAAAATAAATACTGTAAATGCAACAAAGGAATAGCGATGTAGTGTTCATTAGTTCATGAGAAATCTGATGGCAGAGCAGAAAAAACTTCCTAAAACATTGTGTGTGTGTCTTCAGGATCCTGCACCTCCTCCCTGATGGTAGTTATGAGAAGAGAGCATGCCTGGGATGGTGAGGATCCTTCAGGATGGATGCTGCTGCTGCGAAGCATTGCCCTTGGAAGATGCCCTCGGTGGTGAGGCTGGTGCCTGTCATGGTGCTGGCTGAGTCTATCCTCACCTCCCCAGGATCGAGGACATCCTCAAGAAGAGCAGCATCCATTATTGAGGACTTTCATCACCCAGGACATGTCCTCTTTAGGAGGCTGAAGACACACACACACTCAATGTTTTAGGAACAGCTTCAGATTTCTGAATGGATAGTGTACCTCACTATTTTTGCTCCCTTTTTGGACTACCTGTTCAATTTAACTTTTTAAAATATAGTAATATATATTATATATATAGTAATGTATACAGTGATTTGTAGTTTTTTATGTCTTGCACTGTAATGCTGCTGCAAAACAAAAACATTCTGGTGATATTAAATGTTGAATCCTGAGTCTTCCTACCAGACGGTGACGCGACCTGTCAGGATGCTCTCCACTGAACAGCTGGAGTTTCTGATGAAGTACTGAAGTATAGTTGCTGGCATGCATTTGTTCTGATAGATCCTGAGGTGCTGATGCCCAGGAACCAGAAACTGCTGAATATTCCACCAGTGATCCCTCAGTGTGAGAAGGAGGGGGGAATGGAGAGAGAGGGATACAGGGAAAGAGAGAAGGGGAACGGGGAGAGCAAAGGGATTACTGATAAAGAGTGAGCATAGGAGACAGGGCAAATGAGAGAGGAAGTGAGAGAGGGTGGAATGGGTTGCAGATAGGGAGGATGGAGTGACCCTCTCTCTCTCATTACAGTCTCAGCCTCCACCCTCCCTCTGATGCCAGAGATCTCGCTGGAACTGCAGGACACCTTCTCTTTTCTGGACAGCCAGGACACAGTAGGGGAGGGTGACTACGAGTCCGAATACCTGGGAGAGCTGGGCCGGCCCCTGCGTACCCCAGAGGAGATGGACCCCTCTGAATACTTCCCAGCCTGCGAGCACAGCAGGGCCGGGGGAGTGGACATGAGCATCGAGTCAGAGTTGATGGAACGGGAGATGGACGAGGGCGGGCTGCAGGAGTACCACACCCAGGTGAGGATCCCATGCATCCTTACCTCCTGACTGCCTCATTTGCCAGACCTCCACAACAGCTTCCTCAGAAGATCCCTCATGGAAATGACCAAATGAGCCTGACCCTCCAATCATTTGCAAATGAACCCAGCTCCTCTTTGAATACCACCAGTGATCCAGCCTCCAGCACCCTCTGCAAGACAACTCCTGACTGTACCCTGGTTTCAAATGAGCTTGTAACGATACCTCCTTAGAGTTAGAGACAGGAGATTCAGCATGGAAACAGGCCATTCAGCTCATCTAGTTAGTGCTGACTATCAGCCACCCATTCACACTAATGTGACTTCTTTCTCCCCACCTTGCTCTCGACGTCACCCCCCAGAGTTTACAAACCAGGGAGCAATTTACAGTGGAATTTAACTCACTGACCCACAAACCTGTGGGATATGAGAGGAAATCCATAGGCTATGGGAAATATACAAACTCCACACACAACAGCAGGCAAGGCCAGACTGATCCCAGGTTTCTGGAGGTGGGAGGCAGCCACACTTGTTAGAGACTCTCCCATGAGTGGAAGCATCCCAGCATCTACCCTGTCAGCACACACAAAATGCTGGAGGACCTCAGCAGGTCAGGCAGTGTCCATGGTAGGAAATGAAGACCGTAGAGCAGAATTAGGCCATTTAGCCCATCAATTCTGCTCCATCATTCAATCATGGCTGGTCCTTTTCCCCCTCCTCAGCCCCACTCTTTGTAACCTTTGATGTAATGTCCAATCAGGAACCTATCAATCTCTACCTTAAATACACCCAATGACCTGGCCCCCACAGCTGCCTGTGGTAACAAATTCCACAAATTCACCACCCTGAGCCTGTGCCTGATGTCCTAGGCTCTTCCACTATGGGAAACATCCTTTCCACATCTACTCTGTCTAGGCCTTTCAACATTCGAAAGGTTTCAATGAGATCCCACCTCATCCTTCTGAATTCCAGAGCCATCAAACGTTCCTTGAATGATAACCCTTTGATTCCTGGAATCATCCTTGTGAACATCCTCTGAATACTCTCCAATGCCAGCATATCTTTTTTGAGATAAGGAGCCCAAAACTGTTCACAATACTCAAGGTGAGGCATCACCAGAGCCTTATAAAGCCTCAGCTCATCCTTGCTCTTGTATTCAAGACCTCTTGAAATGAATGCTAGCATTGCATTTGTCTTCCTCACCAGTGACTCAACCTGCAAGTTAACTTTTAGGGTGTTCTGCACAAGGACTCCCAAATTCCTTTACATCTCAGATATTTGGATTTTCTCCCTGTTTAGAAAATAGTCTGCACATTTATTTCTTCAACCTATCCTGAGTCCCTTCACTCTGGCTTGTAAAGTCAAAATTTCATTTTTTCCCCATAGACCTTCTGAGTTCCTCCAGTATTTTGTGTTTGTTGCTGAAGATTTCCAGCATCTGCAGAATCATTTGTCAACCCCCCCCCCCCCCAAACACATCACCATTTAGCTTTCTTCTTTATTTGAATGGAGCACACTTCTGCCAGTAGTCGAAGGAAGAGGCCTGAACACTTTGGTCCCTGTAGGACAGCATTCTCATGCCAGGAATTAACGCGGTGATTTGGGAAGGTCACTGTGTGGGTGTCAGGAAAGGGGAGCTGGGTGGATGTATGGTAAAATGGGGAGATGGATGTGGGACTGGGATGTTGGTGTGGAGGAACAGGGAGATGGGTGTGGAGGTGTGGAAGATGGATGTGTGTCTGGGATGTTGGTGTGGAGGAATGGGGAGATGGATGTGGGACTGGGGTGTTGGTGTGGAGGATTGAGGAGATGGGTGTGTGTCTGCGATGTTGGTGTGGAGGAACAGGGAGATGGGTGTGTGTCTGGGATGTTGGTGTGGAGGAGTGGGGAGATGGGTGTGTGTCTGGGATGTTGGTGTGGAGGAACAGGGAGATGGGTGTGTGTCTGGGATGTTGGTGTGGAGGAGTGGGGAGATAGGTGTGTCTGGGGTGTTGGTGTGGAGGAACAGGGAGATGGGTGTGTGTCTGGGATGTTGGTGTGGAGGAATGAGGAGATGGGTGTGTGTCTGGGGTGTTGGTGTGGAGGAACAGGGAGATGGGTGTGTGTCTGGGATGTTGGTGTGGAGGAACAGGGAGATGGGTGTGTGTCTGGGATGTTGGTGAGGAGGAATGGGGAGATGGATGTATGTCTGGGATGTTGGTGTGGAGGAGTGGGGAGATGGGTGTGTCTGGGGGTGTTGGTGTAGAAGAGTGGGGAGGTGGGTGTGTCTGGGATGTTGGTGTGGAGGAGTGGGGAGATGGGTGTGTCTGGGGTGTTGGTGTGGAGGAATGAGGAGTTTGGTGTTGGGACTGGGATGTTGGTGTGCAGGAACAGGGAGATGGGTGTGTGTCTGGGGTGTTGGTGTGGAGGAACAGGGAGATGGGTGTGTGTCTGGGATGTTGGTGTGGAGGAATGAGGAGATGGGTGTGTGTCTGGGGTGTTGGTGTGGAGGAACAGGGAGATGGGTGTGTGTCTGGGGTGTTGTTGTGCAGGAATGAGGAGATTAGTGTTGGAACTGGGATGTTGGTGTGGAGGAGTGGGTTGATGGGTGTGGGACTGGGATGTTGATGTGGAGGAACAGGGAGGTGTGTGTGTGTCTGGGGTGTTGGTGTGGAGGATTGAGGAGATGGGTGTTTGTCTGGGATGTTGGTGTGGAGGAACAGGGAGATGGATGTGTGTCTGGGATGTTGGTGAGGAGGAACAGGGAGATGGGTGTGTCTGGGGGTGTTGGTGTGGAAGAGTGGGGAGATGGGTGTGTCTGGGATGTTGGTGTGGAGGAGTGGGGAGATGGGTGTGTCTGGGGGTGTTGGTGTGGAAGAGTGGGGAGATGGGTGTGTCTGGGATGTTGGTGTGGAGGAGTGGGGAGATGGGTGTGTCTGGGGTGTTGGCGTGGAGGAATGAGGAGTTTGGTGTTGGGACTGGGATGTTGGTGTGGAGGAATGGGGAGATGGGTGTGTGTCTGGGGTGTTGGTGTGGAGGAACAGGGAGATGGGTGTGTGTCTGGGATGTTGGTGTGGAGGAACAGGGAGATGGGTGTGTGTCTGGGATGTTGGTGTGGAGGAGTGGGGAGATGGGTGTGTGTCTGGGGTGTTGGTGTGGAGGAACAGGGAGATTGGTGTGTGGGGTGTTGGTGTGAAGGAGTGGGGAGATGGGTGTGTGTCTGGGGTGTTGGTGTGGAGGAATGAGGAGATTGGTGTTGGGACTGGGATGTTGGTGTGGAGGAATGAGGAGATGGGTGTGTGTCTGGGGTGTTGGTGTGGTGGAGTGGGGAGATGTGTGTGTGTCTTGGATGTTGGCGTGGAGGAATGGGGAGATTGGTGTTGGGACTGGGATGTTGGTGTGGAGGAGTGGGGAGATGGGTGTGTCTGGGATGTTGGTGTGGAGGAGTGAGGAGATGGGTGTGTGTCTGGGGTGTTGGTGTGGAGGAGTGGGGAGATGGGTGTGTGTCTGGGGTGTTGGTGTGGAGGAACAGGGAGATGGGTGTGTGTCTGGGGTGTTGGTGTGGAGGAACAGGGAGATGGGTGTGTCTGCGATGTTGGTGTGGAGGAGTTAGGAGATGGGTGTGTGTCTGGGGTGTTGGTGTGGAGGAGTGGGGAGATGGGTGTGTGTCTGGGGTGTTGGTGTGGAGGAACAGGGAGATGGGTGTGTGTCTGGGGTGTTGGTGTGGAGGAGTGGGGAGATGGGTGTGTGTCTGGGGTGTTGGTGTGGAGGAATGAGGAGATTGGTGTTGGGACTGGGATGTTGGCGTGGAGGAGTGGGGTGATGGGTGTGGGACTGGGGTGTTGATGTGGAGGAACAGGGAGGTGTGTGTGTGTCTGGGATGTTGGTGTGGAGGAATGGGGAGATGGGTGTGTGTCTGGGATGTTGGTGAGGAGGAATGGGGAGATGGATGTGGGACTGGGGTGTTGGTGTGGAGGATTGAGGAGATGGGTGTTTGTCTGGGATGTTGGTGTGGAGGAACAGGGAGATGGGTGTGTGTCTGGGGTGTTGGTGTGGAGGAACAGGGAGATGGGTGTGTGTCTGGGATGTTGGTGAGGAGGAATGGGGAGATGGATGTATGTCTGGGATGTTGGTGTGGAGGAGTGGGGAGATGGGTGTGTCTGGGGGTGTTGGTGTGGAAGAGTGGGGAGATGGGTGTGTCTGGGGGTGTTGGTGTGGAAGAGTGGGGAGATGGGTGTGTCTGGGGTGTTGGTGTGGAGGAATGAGGAGTTTGGTGTTGGGACTGGGATGTTGGTGTGGAGGAACAGGGAGATGGGTGTGTGTCTGGGGGTGTTGGTGTGGAGGAATGAGGAGTTTGGTGTTGGGACTGGGATGTTGGTGTGGAGGAACAGGGAGATGGGTGTGTGTCTGGGGTGTTGGTGTGGAGGAACAGGGAGATGGGTGTGTGTCTGGGATGTTGGTGTGGAGGAACAGGGAGATTGGTGTGTGTCTGGGGTGTTGGTGTGAAGGAGTGGGGAGATGGGTGTGTGTCTGGGGTGTTGGTGTGGAGGAATGAGGAGATTGGTGTTGGGACTGGGATGTTGGTGTGGAGGAATGAGGAGATGGGTGTGTGTCTGGGATGTTGGTGTGGAGGAATGAGGAGATGGGTGTGTGTCTGGGGTGTTGGTGTGGTGGAGTGGGGAGATGTGTGTGTGTCTGGGATGTTGGCGTGGAGGAATGGGGAGATGGGTCTAGAGAAATGAGGAAGTGGCTGTGGGAGAACATGTAGATGGTTGTGGGGACTGGGAAGTGGGTGTGGAGGAACAGAGGGATGAGTTTGTTGACCGCGAGGTGGGACTATCTGTGTTTTACCCTGCTGATCTGTTTTCCTCCTCGCTCCACAGCTCCATCTCCAAGAGTTTTCGGTGGAACCTCCCTGTGAGGATGAGTGGGGCCCAGAAGAGGTCTTACCACTCTGCCCTCCCTCCAGCCTCTGCTGTCCAACGCCAGATGGTGGAGTCTCTGAGGAGGAGTTGGACCAGACTCTGCTGGGGCCCAGGGATGCTGGCTCTCGCGAGGGCTGTTCAGCCGCAGCAGCCCCCGCTGGACAGGGTGACCTCTGCGATGGGAGTGCGGAGGAGAAGGACGACGAGCATCTGAACTTGGGCGTCGCTGGGCAGGCTGAAGAGAGCGGGGAGTCCTGGGCCACGTGCTCGGATGGACAAGACCGGGCGTCACTGCAGGAAGAGGATGAGGAGGAGGAGGAGGAGCTGGGCAGGGAAGCTGCACCTACGGAAGGTGGCATGGAGGGGCCGCAGCTGACGGCCGTGCCCATGCGGCTGGAGAGCTCCGTGGTGGAATCCCAGATGTGCCGGGCACTGCCGGTGGTGCCCCCCAAGCCCCACTACACCATGCTGCCACCGGCACTGAAGGCCCGATCCCGGCCGCTGACCCCCAGCCCCGCTGCCCGCTCCCACGCCTGGAGGAAGAAGGGCAGCCAGTCCTTCGATGAGGCTGTTGCCCGCAGACGGGACCAGCAGGGGGCTACTTCGCCGCATGGCCGCACCTTCACCCGCGGCGACTCCCTGCCGTCTAGCGGTCCCGCTCCACCCACCCCACGGGACAGGCTCAGCCTCCCCCCTGCAGGGAACCTCCCGCCCCTGGATGGGGCCTCCCATGCGGAAATGGTGCCACAGCCACGTTGCCGCTCCCTGGCCCTCGAGATGGGGGACTCGGAGTGACGATCCCACGAAGTGAGGGAACAAGCAGCGTGACCAAGGAATAAGGGAGGGATTCTCATGGTGGTGGGTGGGTGTGCTGGGTACTGAGGGAAAACAGAGGGAAGGGCCCCAGACTCTGTAATCTGAAGCTGCTGCTTACTGTATTTGTAAAAAGCGCAGAGTATGCAAAGTAGCTGTAATAAATAATCTGGGAGAAGACAGCTGTGTGGCAGTGTGCTTGGTTTCTCCCTCCTCCTCTCTTTCAGGCTTCTCTCTCCCCTCGTTTTCCTCTTCCTCTCTCTTTTACAACCCTGTCTTTCTTTCATTCCTGCTCTGACCCCATCAGACAAGAACTTCTCAGAAGTTGGTTGAGGGAGGCTGTCCGTAGTTAGAGACGTTTGACTGTTGGGAAGATTTTCAAAGCAGGATGGAGAGATTTCAGGGACAACATATTCCAGTTGGAGTGAAGGACAAGACAATGGAGATCAGAACTGCATGCACTATTCTATCTGTGGAGAGGACAAGGCTATCAGGACTGGAAAGACACACAATATTCTACCTGTGGAGCAAAGGACAAGGCCATGGAGACTAGACTGCATGCATTATTCTACCTGTGGCCTAAAGAACGTTTGGTATATCTGTAACATAGACATTCTAATTCCAGTGGCTTGTTGAAGGAAAGCTGCCATTTCTGCCTTCTGCACCCCCCATGTCTTCCTGGTAACTACGTACCCCCCAGGTCTGTCTGTGATACAACACTCCCCAGGGCCCTGTCATTCACTCTAAGTCCCACCCAGATTTCACACTGTCTGAGTTAAATTCCATTTGCATTTTACTGTCTCTTTCATAGTCGACGGAGATCCTGTTCTTCACCATTCACCCTACCACCAGTTTAGGTGTTATCTCCAGATGTACCAACCAGACCACCCACAATCTCATGACAAGCAGCAGAGCACCCATCACTGATCACAGGCCTCACATCTGTAAACAACTCTCCACCATCACCCACTGACTGCAACCACTTTGCTCTGGATCCCATGAGTACTAACCTACTGGACCGGCCCACACGTGACCTTGTCATGGACCTTGTTGAAGTCCGTGTAGACACCATTTACAGCCCTGCCCACATCAATCCTCTTGGTCACCTTTTCATAAAACACATATTTGTGAGGCATTATTTTCCACACACAAACCCATGCTGACAATCCCTAATCAGTCCTTGCCTTTCTGAATGCAGGTAGATGCTCTCTCTCAGAACCTCCTCAGGTTACCTTCCCACCATTGCCGTTAGGCTCACTGACCTGCAGTTTCCTGGTTTGTGTTTGCAGCCCTTCGTAAATAAAGGCATAACATCAGTCACTCTCCAGAACCTCACCTGTGGGTAACAAAAGTAGAAAAGGCTCTGCCAGGACTCCAGCAATCTATTCTCCTGCTTCGCACAATATCCCAGGATACACCCACCTTACCCTTCATGTGGTCTCACCTATCATCTGCCAGGTTGACACACACAAAATGCTGGAGGAACACAGTAGACCAGGCAGTACTCCTCTTTCACTCACCTCTTACTCTGGCTTCTTCCCTCTTCCTTTCCAGTCCTGATGAAGGGTCTTGGCTGGAAGCATCGACTGTTTATTTCCCTCTGTAGATGCTGCATGACCTTCAGCATTTTGTGTGTGTGATTCAAGATTTCCAGTAACTGCCAAATCTTGTGCCCAGGAAGCAATTGGTGATTCCTGGGCAGTTATCCATCTATACATGTTTAAAGACCTCCAACATCTCCTCTGTAAGTTGACACACACCAAGATCCCTGTTCACTTCCCAGAACTCACCAGCTTCTGTGTCCTTCTCCATGGTAAACATAGACAAGGAGTAGGTATTTGTTTAAGCCCTCTCCCATCTCCTATGGTTCCACATATAGGCAATCACACAAATCATATTCATCCATTGGTTATTTCTTTACTCTTCAGATACTTCTACAATCTGTTTGGACTATCCTTTTCCCTTCTTTGCCAAAGCTATCTCGTGACCTCTTCTTGCCATTCTGATTTTTCCCTCGAGTATACTCCTCTATCTCTTGTGATATATGCTCACTTGATTGTAGCTGCCACATGCCTCTTTTTCCTGGCCTGAGCCTCAATATGCCTCTTCCCTCAGTGTTTCCTAACTCTCCAGCCTTGCCATTCTCTCTAACATGCAAACCCTGATCTCACTCTCACTTTTGAAATTTTCCCACTTGCCAGATGTCCCTTCGCAATCAATCTTTGCAAGTCCCTGTCTACTGCTGTCAAAAATAGCCTTGCCCAATTTGAGACTATAAGCTGTGGACCAGTTCTATTTTTTATGACTAGTTTGAAACGAGCAAGATTGTGATTGCAGGTCCCAAAACGCTTGCCCACTGACACTTCAACTACTTCCCCAGCCTCATTTACCAAGGTCCAGTGTTGTCCTCTCTAGTAAAGGCAATTACATATTGTGTAAGGTTCAAGATCCATTTATTATTAAAGTATGTATGCAGTAGACAAATCTGAGATTTGGATGATAAGGTCGTGGTTTGCTCAGACACAATGGCTCTTACAGGGCCAAGCAGAGATGGCATTGTCTTTTAAAAAATTTGCTTTTTATGATTGTACGACACTGCCGGTCATCAAGAATTTAACGTCTTACAGGTCTTTCCCATCAGCGAGTTGCTTGTTGGTGTAGAAACTGAAGGAGCTGGTCTTGGTGTGGTCCGTGATGCTGCCTGCGACAGAGAGGTGCTGGTGTGTGAAGGCAATATGCAGTCTAAGAGAGAACGATCAACTCAGTGACCTTTAGTGTGATTGCAAGCCCCTGTTGGACATTGCCAATGTGCAATTCTGCAAGTCCAAATCATGCTTTTAGGCAAACGGCAGGGGGTTTGCAGTAAGGACCAGGCCTCATGCTGCAGGGCCGCTGCCCAGAAGAGAGGCGTTGGAGTTGGTCGGCCCAGCAGAGTGCCGGGGGCAGCAGGCTTGCTGGAGTCAGTGCTGCCTGTCTGCTCTCCTCTGCTTCTTGGGTTCGAGGATATCCCTCTGGTTTCCTGAGGTGACTGATGAGGTCAGTCTTCACCACAAATAGGGCAGCAGTGTGTGTCGGGACGTGCAAGCGAGGAGACCACTCCCACTGCTCCCACAGGACTTCTGTGTGCTCCCGGTCAACAGCTCCAGAGTTCCAACTCCATCCCACACTTGTTGCAATCCTGGGCAGGAGATTCTCAGGAGTCAGTGGGGATGTTGTGTTACTTCATTGAGACTTCAAACATATTATCAAGTTGCTTCCTCTGTCAGCTTAGTGATCTCTTCCCATGCTGGAGCTGGGAATAGAGAGTATGTGAAAGGAGGCTTGTGAATTATGTAGTTTGTCCGATAGGGGATATCAGTCTGGGAGAAATCACTGATATTGGTTGGTTTCAGTGGATTGGGAGGGGTTTGGGGGAACAGTACTGGTGTTGGTTCTCTCCAGTACCTGGCACTGCCTGTTGTAGGTGCCCAGGCTTCAGGAATGAAGAGGAGAGCAGACTGCCTACCCCTTATGTGTCCACTCTGACATCCACCCCCTCCCCTCCTACATTCTGTTCCCAACCTCACTGTGTATTAAACCGCACCCACTTTGTCCCTGCCAAATCCTCCAGCTCCTGCTCTCCCTGTCCCTTCTACCCCGATCCCTAACTTCAGAACTGATCACGCTCCCAGCAGGGTGAAACATGTGAACAACAGACACAGCCCCTCAGTCTATCCCTGGGTCCCCATTGGTACAGGCTTCTGGTGAGTCCCATTGGTACAGGCTTTCAGTGAGTCTGTCCCTGGGTCCCCATTGGTACAGGCTTCTGGCAAGTCCCATTGGTACAGGCTTTCAGTGAGTCTGTCTCTGGGTCCCCATTGGTACAGGCTTTCAGTGAGTCTGTCTCTGGATCCCCATTGGTACAGGCTTTCAGTGAGTCTGTCACTGGGTCCCCATTGGTACAGGCTTTCAGTGAGTCTGTCTCTGGGTCCCCATTGGTACAGGCTTTCAGTGAGTCTGTCTCTGGGTCCCCATTGGTACAGGCTTTCAGTGAGTCTGTCTCTGGGTCCCCATTGGTACAGGCTTTCAGTGAGTCTGTCACTGGGTCCCCATTGGTACAGGCTTTCAGTGAGTCTGTCTCTGGGTCCCCATTGGTACAGGCTTTCAGTGAGTCTGTCTCTGGGTCCCCATTGGTACAGGCTTTCAGTGAGTCTGTCACTGGGTCCCCATTGGTACAGGCTTTCAGTGAGTCTGTCTCTGGGTCCCCATTGGTACAGGCTTTCAGTGAGTCTGTCTCTGGGTCCCCATTGGTACAGGCTTTCAGTGAGTCTGTCTCTGGGTCCCCATTGGTACAGGCTTTCAGTGAGTCTGTCCCTGGGTCCCCATTGGTACAGGCTTTCAGTGAGTCTGTCACTGGGTCCCCATTGGTACAGGCTTTCAGTGAGTCTGTCCCTGGGTCCCCATTGGTACAGGCTTTCAGTGAGTCTGTCTCTGGGTCCCCATTGGTACAGGCTTTCAGTGAGTCTGTCTCTGGGTCCCCATTGGTACAGGCTTTCAGTGAGTCTGTCTCTGGGTCCCCATTGGTACAGGCTTTCAGTGAGTCTGTCTCTGGGTCCCCATTGGTACAGGCTTTCAGTGAGTCTGTCCCTGGGTCCCCATTGGTACAGGCTTTCAGTGAGTCTGTCTCTGGGTCCCCATTGGTACAGGCTTTCAGTGAGTCTGTCTCTGGGTCCCCATTGGTACAGGCTTCTGGCGAGTCCCACTGGTACAGGTTTCCGGTGAGTCCCATTGGTACAGGCTTCTGGTGAGTCCCATTGGTAAAGGCTTCTGGTGAGTCCCATTGGTACAGGCTTCTGGCGAGTCCCATTGGTACAGGCTTTCAGTCAGTCTGTCTCTGGGTCCCCCTTGGCACAGGCTTCTGGTGAGTCCCATTGGTACAGGCTTTCAGTGAGTCCCATTGGTACATTCTTTCGGTGAGTCCCATTGGTACAGGCTTCCGGTGAGTCCCATTGGTACAGGCTTCCGGTGAGTCCCATTGGTACAGGCTTTCAGTGAGTCTGTCTCTGGGTCCCATTGGTACAGGCTTTCGGTGAGTCTGTCTCTGGGTCCCCATTGGTACAGGCTTCCGGTGAGTCCCATTGGTACAGGATTCTGGCGAGTCCCATTGGTACAGGCTTTCAGTGAGTCCCATTGGTACATTCTTTCGGTGAGTCCCATTGGTACAGGCTTCCGGTGAGTCCCATTGGTACAGGCTTTCAGTGAGTCTGTCTCTGGGTCCCCATTGGTACAGGCTTCTGGCAAGTCCCATTGGTACAGGCTTTCAGTGAGTCTGTCTCTGGGTCCCCATTGGTACAGGCTTTCAGTGAGTCTGTCTCTGGGTCCCCATTGGTACAGGCTTCTGGCGAGTCCCATTGGTACAGGCTTCCGGTGAGTCCCATTGGTACAGGCTTTCAGTGAGTCTGTCTCTGGGTCCCATTGGTACAGGCTTTCAGTGAGTCCCCACACCCAGGGGTTGCAAGGGACTTCCCCCCCTCAATAATCTGGCTCCTTGCCAGAGGACAGGGACCAAACCAAATTTGTGCCCTCTGTGACACAGTTCGTACACACAGCCATGCTGATTGCAGTACCGGAGATGGGTGAGCATTGAGAACAAACCATGATCCTCCCCCCAAAAAAAAACACCTGTAAGGAACTGGGGAGTGGGGGTGGAATGGGGGTAGGGCTGAGGTTTGACTATCATATGCACAAACACACACACACACACACACACACAAACTGAGTGTTCCTCAAACAGATTTATTGGATATTGGAAATATGGGAAAAGGACAAATATCAGTAGGATGATCAATAGATTTTGATATACAAACAGTGAGCGGTCTCAGAGAGTATTCATTTCATTTCATTGTAACTTCATGTCTGACCCGTGTCCTGGGAGTGTGTGATGGGACAGTGTAGAGGGAGCTTCACTCTGTGTCTGACCCGTGTCCTGGGAGTGTGTGATGGGACAGTGTAGAGGGAGCTTCACTCTGTGTCTGACCCATACCAGGGAGTGTGTGATGGGACAGTGTAGAGGGAGCTTCACTCTGTGTCTGACCCGTACCCTGAGAGTGTGTGATGGGACAGTGTAGGGGGAGCTTCACTCTGTGTCTGACCCGTGCCCTGGGAGTGTGTGATGGGACAACGGAGAGGGAGCTTCACTCTGTGTCTGACACGTGACCTGGGGGTGTGTGATGGGACAGTGTAGAGGGAGCTTCACTCTGTGTCTCACCAATACCAGGGGAGGGTGTGATGGGACAGTGTAGAGGGAGCTTCACTCGGTGTCTCACCCATACCAGGGGAGTGTGTGATGGGAGAGTGTAGAGGGAGCTTCACTCTGTGTCTGACCCGTACCCTGGGAGTGTGTGATGGGACAGTATAGGGGGAGCTTCACTCTGTGTCTGACCCGTGCCCTGGGAGTGTGTGATGGGACAGTGTAGAGGGAACTTCACTCTGTGTCTGACCCGTGTCCTGCGAGTGTGTGATGGGACAGTGTAGAGGGAGCTTCACTCTGTGTGTGACCCGTGTCCTGGGAGTGTGTGATGGGACAGAGTAGAGGGAGTTTCTCTCTGTGTCTGACCCGTGTCCTGGGGGTGTGTGATGTGACAGTGTAGAGGGAGCTTCACTCTGTGTGTGACCCGTGTCCTGGAGGTGTGTGATGGGACAGTGTAGGGGGAGTTTCACTCTGTGTCTGACCCGTGACCTGGGAGTGTGTGATGTGACAGTGTAGAGGGAGCTTCACTCGGTGTGTGACCCGTGTCCTGGGGGAGTGTGATGGGACAGTGTAGGGGGAGTTTCACTCTGTGTCTGACCCGTGTCCTGGGGGTGTGTGATGGGACAGTGTAGAGGGAGCTTCACTCTGTGTGTGACCCGTGTCCTGGGAGTGTGTGATGGGACAGTGTAGAGGGAGTTTCACTCTGTGTGTGACCCATGTTCTGGGAGTGTGTGATGTGACGGTGTAGAGGGAGCTTCACTCTGTGTGTGACCCGTGTCCTGGGAGTGTGTGATGGGACAGTGTAGAGGGAGCTTCACTCTGTGTCTGACCCATTCCCTGGGGGTGTGTGATGAGACAGTGTAGAGGGAGTTTCACTCTGTGTGTGACCCGTGTCCTGGGGGTGTGTGATGTGACGGTGTAGGGGAAGTTTCACTCGGTGTGTGTCCCATGTCCTGGGGGTGTGTGATGAGACAGTGTAGAGGGAGTTTCACTCTGTGTGTGACCCGTGTCCTGGGGGTGTGTGATGTGACAGTGTAGAGGGTGTTTCACTCTGTGTGTGACCCGTGTCCTGGGGGTGTGTGATGAGACAGTGTAGAGGGAGTTTCACTCTGTGTGTGACCCGTGTCCTGGGGGTGTGTGATGTGACAGTGTAGGGGAAGTGTCACTCTGTGTGTGACCCGTGCCCTGGGGGTGTGTGATGAGACAGTGTAGAGGGAGTTTCACTCTGTGTGTGACCCGTGTCCTGGGGGTGTGTGATGTGACGGTGTAGGGGAAGTTTCACTCTGTGTCTGACCCGTGTCCTGGGGGTGTGTGATGGGACAGTGTAGAGGGAGCTTCACTCTGTGTGTGACCCGTGTCCTGGGAGTGTGTGATGGGACAGTGTAGAGGGAGTTTCACTCTGTATCTGACCCGTGTCCTGGGGGTGTGTGATGTGACAGTGTAGAGGCAGCTTCACTCTGTGTCTGACCAGTGTCCTGGGGGTGTGTGATGTGACAGTGTAGAGGGAGTTTCACTCTGTGTGTGACCCGTGTCCTGGGGGTGTGTGATGTGACGGTGTAGGGGAAGTTTCACTCTGTGTCTGACCCGTGTCCTGGGAGTGTGTGAGGGGACAGTGTAGAGGGAGCTTCACTCTGTGTGTGACCCGTGTCCTGGGGGTGTGTGATGGGACAGTGTAGAGGGAGCTTCACTCTGTGTCTGACCCGTGTCCTGGGGGTGTGTGATGTGACGGTGTAGAGGGAGCTTCACTCTGTGTGTGACCCGTGTCCTGGGGGTGTGTGATGGGACAGTGTAGAGGGAGTTTCACTCTGTGTCTGACCCATACCAGGGAGTGTGTGATGGGACAGTGTAGAGGGAGTTTCACTCTGTGTCTGACCCATGTCCTGGGGGTGTGTGATGTGACGGTGTAGAGGGAGTTTCACTCTGTGTCTGACCAGTGTCCTGGGGGTGTGTGATGTGACAGTGTAGAGGGAGTTTCACTCTGTGTCTGACCCGTGTCCTGGGGGCGTGTGATGGGACAGTGTAGAGGGAGCTTCACTCTGTGTCTGACCCGTGTCCTGGGGGTGTGTGATGTGACGGTGTAGAGGGAGCTTCACTCTGTGTCTGACCCGTGTCCTGGGGGTGTGTGATGTGACAGTGTAGAGGGAGTTTCACTCTGTGTCTGACCCGTGTCCTGGGGGCGTGTGATGGGACAGTGTAGAGGGAGCTTCACTCTGTGTCTGACCCGTGTCCTGGGGGTGTGTGATGTGACGGTGTAGAGGGAGCTTCACTCTGTGTGTGATCCGTGTCCTGGGAGTGTGTGATGGGACAGTGTAGATGGAGTTTCTCTCTGTGTCTGACCCGTGTCCTGGGTGTGTGTGATGTGACAGTGTAGAGGGAGCTGCACTCTGTGTGTGACCCGTGTCCTGGGGGTGTGTGATGTGACAGTGTAGAGGGAGTTTCACTCTGTGTGTGACCCGTGTCCTGGGGGTGTGTGATGTGACGGTGTAGGGGAAGTTTCACTCTGTGTCTGACCCGTGTCCTGGGGGTGTGTGATGGGACAGTGTAGAGGGAGCTTCACTCTGTGTGTGACCCGTGTCCTGGGAGTGTGTGATGGGACAGTGTAGAGGGAGCTTCACTCTGTGTGTGACCCGTGTCCTGGGAGTGTGTGATGGGACAGTGTAGAGGGAGCTTCACTCTGTGTCTGACCCGTGTCCTGGGGGTGTGTGATGTGACAGTGTAGAGGGAGCTTCACTCTGTGTGTGACCCGTGTCCTGGGAGTGTGTGATGGGACAGTGTAGGGGGAGTTTCACTCTGTGTCTGACCCGTGACCTGGGAGTGTGTGATGTGACAGTGTAGAGGGAGCTTCACTCTGTGTGTGACCCGTGTCCTGGGGGTGTGTGATGGGACAGTGTAGGGGGAGTTTCACTCTGTGTCTGACCCGTGACCTGGGGGTGTGTGATGGGACAGTGTAGAGGGAGTTTCACTCTGTGTGTGACCCGTGTCCTGGGGGTGTGTGATGTGACGGTGTAGGGGAAGTTTCACTCTGTGTGTGACCCATGTCCTGGGAGTGTGTGATGAGACAGTGTAGAGGGAGTTTCACTCTGTGTGTGACCCGTGTCCTGGTGGTGTGTGATGTGACGGTGTAGGGGAAGTTTCACTCTGTGTCTGACCCGTGTCCTGGGGGTGTGTGATGGGACAGTGTAGAGGGAGCTTCACTCTGTGTGTGACCCGTGTCCTGGGAGTGTGTGATGGGACAGTGTAGAGGGAGCTTCACTCTGTGTCTGACCCGTGTCCTGGGGGTGTGTGATGGGACAGTGTAGAGGGAGCGTCACTCTGTGTGTGACCCGTGCCCTGGGGGTGTGTGATGAGACAGTGTAGAGGGAGTTTCACTCTGTGTGTGACCCGTGTCCTGGGGGTGTGTGATGTGACAGTGTAGAGGGAGTTTCACTCTGTGTGTGACCCGTGTCCTGGGGGTGTGTGATGTGACGGTGTAGGGGAAGTGTCACTCTGTGTGTGACCCGTGCCCTGGGGGTGTGTGATGAGACAGTGTAGAGGGAGTTTCACTCTGTGTGTGACCCGTGTCCTGGGGGTGTGTGATGTGACGGTGTAGGGGAAGTTTCACTCTGTGTCTGACCCGTGTCCTGGGGGAGTGTGATGGGACAGTGTAGAGGGAGCTTCACTCTGTGTGTGACCCGTGTCCTGGGAGTGTGTGATGGGACAGTGTAGAGGGAGCTTCACTCTGTGTCTGACCCGTGTCCTGGGGGTGTGTGATGGGACAGTGTAGAGGGAGCTTCACTCTGTGTGTGACCCGTGTCCTGGGAGTGTGTGATGGGACAGTGTAGGGGGAGTTTCACTCTGTATCTGACCGTGTCCTGGGGGTGTGTGATGTGACAGTGTAGAGGCAGCTTCACTCTGTGTCTGACCTGTGTCCTGGGGGTGTGTGATGTGACAGTGTAGAGGGAGTTTCACTCTGTGTGTGACCCGTTTCCTGGGGGTGTGTGATGTGACGGTGTAGAGGGAGCTTCACTCTGTGTGTGACCCGTGTCCTGGCGGTGTGTGATGGGACAGTGTAAAGGGAGCTTCACTCTGTGTGTGACCCGTGTCCTGGGGGTGTGTGATGGGACAGTGTAGAGGGAGCTTCACTCTGTGTCTGACCCGTGTCCTGGGGGTGTGTGATGTGACGGTGTAGAGGGAGCTTCACTCTGTGTCTGACCCGTGTCCTGGGGGTGTGTGATGGGACAGTGTAGAGGGAGCTTCACTCTGTGTGTGACCCGTGTCCTGGGAGTGTGTGATGGGACAGTGTAGAGGGAGCTTCACTCTGTGTCTGACCCGTGTCCTGGGGGTGTGTGATGGGACAGTGTAGGGGGAGTTTCACTCTGTGTCTGACCCGTGACCTGGGGGTGTGTGATGGGACAGTGTAGAGGGAGTTTCACTCTGTGTGTGACCCGTGTCCTGGGGGTGTGTGATGTGACAGTGTAGAGGCAGCTTCACTCTGTGTCTGACCCGTGTCCTGGGGGTGTGTGATGTGACAGTGTAGAGGGAGTTTCACTCTGTGTGTGACCCGTGTCCTGGGGGTGTGTGATGTGACGGTGTAGGGGAAGTTTCACTCTGTGTGTGACCCGTGCCCTGGGGGTGTGTGATGAGACAGTGTAGAGGGAGTTTCACTCTGTGTGTGACCCGTGTCCTGGAGGTGTGTGATGGGACAGTGTAGGGGGAGTTTCACTCTGTGTCTGACCCGTGACCTGGGAGTGTGTGATGTGACAGTGTAGAGGGAGCTTCACTCGGTGTGTGACCCGTGTCCTGGGGGAGTGTGATGGGACAGTGTAGGGGGAGTTTCACTCTGTGTCTGACCCGTGTCCTGGGGGTGTGTGATGGGACAGTGTAGAGGGAGCTTCACTCTGTGTGTGACCCGTGTCCTGGGAGTGTGTGATGGGACAGTGTAGAGGGAGTTTCACTCTGTGTGTGACCCATGTTCTGGGAGTGTGTGATGTGACGGTGTAGAGGGAGCTTCACTCTGTGTGTGACCCGTGTCCTGGGAGTGTGTGATGGGACAGTGTAGAGGGAGCTTCACTCTGTGTCTGACCCATTCCCTGGGGGTGTGTGATGAGACAGTGTAGAGGGAGTTTCACTCTGTGTGTGACCCGTGTCCTGGGGGTGTGTGATGTGACGGTGTAGGGGAAGTTTCACTCGGTGTGTGTCCCATGTCCTGGGGGTGTGTGATGAGACAGTGTAGAGGGAGTTTCACTCTGTGTGTGACCCGTGTCCTGGGGGTGTGTGATGTGACAGTGTAGAGGGTGTTTCACTCTGTGTGTGACCCGTGTCCTGGGGGTGTGTGATGAGACAGTGTAGAGGGAGTTTCACTCTGTGTGTGACCCGTGTCCTGGGGGTGTGTGATGTGACAGTGTAGGGGAAGTGTCACTCTGTGTGTGACCCGTGCCCTGGGGGTGTGTGATGAGACAGTGTAGAGGGAGTTTCACTCTGTGTGTGACCCGTGTCCTGGGGGTGTGTGATGTGACGGTGTAGGGGAAGTTTCACTCTGTGTCTGACCCGTGTCCTGGGGGTGTGTGATGGGACAGTGTAGAGGGAGCTTCACTCTGTGTGTGACCCGTGTCCTGGGAGTGTGTGATGGGACAGTGTAGAGGGAGTTTCACTCTGTATCTGACCCGTGTCCTGGGGGTGTGTGATGTGACAGTGTAGAGGCAGCTTCACTCTGTGTCTGACCAGTGTCCTGGGGGTGTGTGATGTGACAGTGTAGAGGGAGTTTCACTCTGTGTGTGACCCGTGTCCTGGGGGTGTGTGATGTGACGGTGTAGGGGAAGTTTCACTCTGTGTCTGACCCGTGTCCTGGGAGTGTGTGAGGGGACAGTGTAGAGGGAGCTTCACTCTGTGTGTGACCCGTGTCCTGGGGGTGTGTGATGGGACAGTGTAGAGGGAGCTTCACTCTGTGTCTGACCCGTGTCCTGGGGGTGTGTGATGTGACGGTGTAGAGGGAGCTTCACTCTGTGTGTGACCCGTGTCCTGGGGGTGTGTGATGGGACAGTGTAGAGGGAGTTTCACTCTGTGTCTGACCCATACCAGGGAGTGTGTGATGGGACAGTGTAGAGGGAGTTTCACTCTGTGTCTGACCCATGTCCTGGGGGTGTGTGATGTGACGGTGTAGAGGGAGTTTCACTCTGTGTCTGACCAGTGTCCTGGGGGTGTGTGATGTGACAGTGTAGAGGGAGTTTCACTCTGTGTCTGACCCGTGTCCTGGGGGCGTGTGATGGGACAGTGTAGAGGGAGCTTCACTCTGTGTCTGACCCGTGTCCTGGGGGTGTGTGATGTGACGGTGTAGAGGGAGCTTCACTCTGTGTCTGACCCGTGTCCTGGGGGTGTGTGATGTGACAGTGTAGAGGGAGTTTCACTCTGTGTCTGACCCGTGTCCTGGGGGCGTGTGATGGGACAGTGTAGAGGGAGCTTCACTCTGTGTCTGACCCGTGTCCTGGGGGTGTGTGATGTGACGGTGTAGAGGGAGCTTCACTCTGTGTGTGATCCGTGTCCTGGGAGTGTGTGATGGGACAGTGTAGATGGAGTTTCTCTCTGTGTCTGACCCGTGTCCTGGGTGTGTGTGATGTGACAGTGTAGAGGGAGCTGCACTCTGTGTGTGACCCGTGTCCTGGGGGTGTGTGATGTGACAGTGTAGAGGGAGTTTCACTCTGTGTGTGACCCGTGTCCTGGGGGTGTGTGATGTGACGGTGTAGGGGAAGTTTCACTCTGTGTCTGACCCGTGTCCTGGGGGTGTGTGATGGGACAGTGTAGAGGGAGCTTCACTCTGTGTGTGACCCGTGTCCTGGGAGTGTGTGATGGGACAGTGTAGAGGGAGCTTCACTCTGTGTGTGACCCGTGTCCTGGGAGTGTGTGATGGGACAGTGTAGAGGGAGCTTCACTCTGTGTCTGACCCGTGTCCTGGGGGTGTGTGATGTGACAGTGTAGAGGGAGCTTCACTCTGTGTGTGACCCGTGTCCTGGGAGTGTGTGATGGGACAGTGTAGGGGGAGTTTCACTCTGTGTCTGACCCGTGACCTGGGAGTGTGTGATGTGACAGTGTAGAGGGAGCTTCACTCTGTGTGTGACCCGTGTCCTGGGGGTGTGTGATGGGACAGTGTAGGGGGAGTTTCACTCTGTGTCTGACCCGTGACCTGGGGGTGTGTGATGGGACAGTGTAGAGGGAGTTTCACTCTGTGTGTGACCCGTGTCCTGGGGGTGTGTGATGTGACGGTGTAGGGGAAGTTTCACTCTGTGTGTGACCCATGTCCTGGGAGTGTGTGATGAGACAGTGTAGAGGGAGTTTCACTCTGTGTGTGACCCGTGTCCTGGTGGTGTGTGATGTGACGGTGTAGGGGAAGTTTCACTCTGTGTCTGACCCGTGTCCTGGGGGTGTGTGATGGGACAGTGTAGAGGGAGCTTCACTCTGTGTGTGACCCGTGTCCTGGGAGTGTGTGATGGGACAGTGTAGAGGGAGCTTCACTCTGTGTCTGACCCGTGTCCTGGGGGTGTGTGATGGGACAGTGTAGAGGGAGCGTCACTCTGTGTGTGACCCGTGCCCTGGGGGTGTGTGATGAGACAGTGTAGAGGGAGTTTCACTCTGTGTGTGACCCGTGTCCTGGGGGTGTGTGATGTGACAGTGTAGAGGGAGTTTCACTCTGTGTGTGACCCGTGTCCTGGGGGTGTGTGATGTGACGGTGTAGGGGAAGTGTCACTCTGTGTGTGACCCGTGCCCTGGGGGTGTGTGATGAGACAGTGTAGAGGGAGTTTCACTCTGTGTGTGACCCGTGTCCTGGGGGTGTGTGATGTGACGGTGTAGGGGAAGTTTCACTCTGTGTCTGACCCGTGTCCTGGGGGAGTGTGATGGGACAGTGTAGAGGGAGCTTCACTCTGTGTGTGACCCGTGTCCTGGGAGTGTGTGATGGGACAGTGTAGAGGGAGCTTCACTCTGTGTCTGACCCGTGTCCTGGGGGTGTGTGATGGGACAGTGTAGAGGGAGCTTCACTCTGTGTGTGACCCGTGTCCTGGGAGTGTGTGATGGGACAGTGTAGGGGGAGTTTCACTCTGTATCTGACCGTGTCCTGGGGGTGTGTGATGTGACAGTGTAGAGGCAGCTTCACTCTGTGTCTGACCTGTGTCCTGGGGGTGTGTGATGTGACAGTGTAGAGGGAGTTTCACTCTGTGTGTGACCCGTTTCCTGGGGGTGTGTGATGTGACGGTGTAGAGGGAGCTTCACTCTGTGTGTGACCCGTGTCCTGGCGGTGTGTGATGGGACAGTGTAAAGGGAGCTTCACTCTGTGTGTGACCCGTGTCCTGGGGGTGTGTGATGGGACAGTGTAGAGGGAGCTTCACTCTGTGTCTGACCCGTGTCCTGGGGGTGTGTGATGTGACGGTGTAGAGGGAGCTTCACTCTGTGTCTGACCCGTGTCCTGGGGGTGTGTGATGGGACAGTGTAGAGGGAGCTTCACTCTGTGTGTGACCCGTGTCCTGGGAGTGTGTGATGGGACAGTGTAGAGGGAGCTTCACTCTGTGTCTGACCCGTGTCCTGGGGGTGTGTGATGGGACAGTGTAGGGGGAGTTTCACTCTGTGTCTGACCCGTGACCTGGGGGTGTGTGATGGGACAGTGTAGAGGGAGTTTCACTCTGTGTGTGACCCGTGTCCTGGGGGTGTGTGATGTGACAGTGTAGAGGCAGCTTCACTCTGTGTCTGACCCGTGTCCTGGGGGTGTGTGATGTGACAGTGTAGAGGGAGTTTCACTCTGTGTGTGACCCGTGTCCTGGGGGTGTGTGATGTGACGGTGTAGGGGAAGTTTCACTCTGTGTGTGACCCGTGCCCTGGGGGTGTGTGATGAGACAGTGTAGAGGGAGTTTCACTCTGTGTGTGACCCGTGTCCTGGGGGTGTGTGATGTGACGGTGTAGGGGAAGTTTCACTCTGTGTCTGACCCGTGTCCTGGGGGTGTGTGATGGGACAGTGTAGAGGGAGCTTCACTCTGTGTGTGACCCGTGTCCTGGGAGTGTGTGATGGGACAGTGTAGAGGGAGCTTCACTCTGTGTCTGACCCGTGTCCTGGGGGTGTGTGATGGGACAGTGTAGAGGGAGCTTCACTCTGTGTCTGACCAGTGTCTTGGGAGTGTGTGATGGGACAGTGTAGGGGGAGTTTCACTCTGTATCTGACCCGTGTCCTGGGGGTGTGTGATGTGACGGTGTAGAGGCAGCTTCACTCTGTGTCTGACCAGTGTCCTGGGGGTGTGTGATGTGACAGTGTAGAGGGAGTTTCACTCTGTGTGTGACCCGTGTCCTGGGGGTGTGTGATGTGACGGTGTAGGGGAAGTTTCACTCTGTGTCTGACCCATGTCCTGGGAGTGTGTGAGGGGACAGTGCAGAGGGAGCTTCACTCTGTGTGTGACCCGTGTCCTGGGGGTGTGTGATGGGATAGTGTACAGGGAGCTTCACTCTGTGTCTGACCCGTGTCCTGGGGGTGTGTGATGTGACGGTGTAGAGGGAGCTTCACTCTGTGTGTGACCCGTGTCCTGGGGGTGTGTGATGGGACAGTGTAGAGGGAGTTTCACTCTGTGTCTGTCCTGTGTCCTGGGGGTGTGTGATGTGACGGTGTAGAGGGAGTTTCACTCTGTGTCTGACCCATGTCCTGGGGGTGTGTGATGTGACGGTGTAGAGGGAGTTTCACTCTGTGTCTGAACCATGTCCTGGGGGTGTGTGATGGGACGGTGTAGAGGGAGTTTCACTCTGTGTCTGACCCGTGTCCTGGGGGTGTGTGATGTGACGGTGTAGAGGGAGTTTCACTCTGTGTCTGACCCGTGTCCTGGGGGCGTGTGATGGGACAGTGTAGAGGGAGCTTCACTCTGTGTGTGACCCGTGTCCTGGGGGCGTGTGATGGGATAGTGTAGAGGGAGTTTCACTCTGTGTCTGACCCGTGTCCTGGGGGAGTGTGATGTGACGGTGTAGAGGGAGCTTCACTCTGTGTCTGACCCGTGTCCTGGGGGTGTGTGATGTGACGGTGTAGAGGGAGCTTCACTCTGTGTGTGACCCGTGTCCTGGGGGTGTGTGATGTGACGGTGTAGGGGAAGTGTCACTCTGTGTCTGACCCGTGTCCTGGCGGTGTGTGATGGGACAGTGTAGAGGGAGCTTCACTCTGTGTGTGACCCGTGTCCTGGGAGTGTGTGATGGGACAGTGTAGTGGGAGCTTCACTCTGTGTCTGACCCGTGTCCTGGGGGTGTGTGATGGGACAGTGTAGAGGGAGCTTCACTCTGTGTGTGACCCGTGCCCTGGGGCTGTGTGATGTGACAGTGTAGAGGGAGCTTCACTCTGTGTGTGACCCGTGTCCTGGGAGTGTGTGATGGGACAGTGTAGGGGGAGTTTCACTCTGTGTCTGACCCGTGACCTGGGAGTGTGTGATGTGACAGTGTAGAGGGAGCTTCACTCTGTGTGTGACCCGTGTCCTGGGGGTGTGTGATGGGACAGTGTAGGGGGAGTTTCACTCTGTGTCTGACCCGTGACCTGGGGGTGTGTGATGGGACAGTGTAGAGGGAGTTTCACTCTGTGTGTGACCCGTGTCCTGGGGGTGTGTGATGTGACAGTGTAGAGGCAGCTTCACTCTGTGTGTGACCCGTGTCCTGGTGGTGTGTGATGTGACGGTGTAGGGGAAGTTTCACTCTGTGTCTGACCCGTGTCCTGGGGGTGTGTGATGGGACAGTGTAGAGGGAGCTTCACTCTGTGTGTGACCCGTGTCCTGGGAGTGTGTGATGGGACAGTGTAGAGGGAGCTTCACTCTGTGTCTGACCCGTGTCCTGGGGGTGTGTGATGGGACAGTGTAGAGGGAGCTTCACTCTGTGTGTGACCCGTGCCCTGGGGGTGTGTGATGAGACAGTGTAGAGGGAGTTTCACTCTGTGTGTGACCCGTGTCCTGGGGGTGTGTGATGTGACAGTGTAGAGGGAGTTTCAGTCTGTGTGTGACCCGTGTCCTGGGGGTGTGTGATGTGACGGTGTAGGGGAAGTGTCACTCTGTGTGTGACCCGTGCCCTGGGGGTGTGTGATGAGACAGTGTAGAGGGAGTTTCACTCTGTGTGTGACCCGTGTCCTGGGGGTGTGTGATGTGACGGTGTAGGGGAAGTTTCACTCCGTGTCTGACCCGTGTCCTGGGGTTGTGTGATGGGACAGTGTAGAGGGAGCTTCACTCTGTGTGTGACCCATGTCCTGGGAGTGTGTGATGGGACAGTGTAGAGGGAGCTTCACTCTGTGTCTGACCCGTGTCCTGGGGGTGTGTGATGGGACAGTGTAGAGGGAGCTTCACTCTGTTTGTGACCCGTGCCCTGGGGGTGTGTGATGAGACAGTGTAGAGGGAGTTTCACTCTGTGTGTGACCCGTGTCCTGGGGGTGTGTGATGTGACAGTGTAGAGGGAGATTCACTCTGTGTGTGACCCGTGTCCTGGGAGTGCGTGATGGGACAGTGTAGGGGGAGTTTCACTCTGTGTCTGACCCGTGACCTGGGGGTGTGTGATGGGACAGTGTAGAGGGAGCTTCACTCTGTGTGTGACCCGTGTCCTGGGGGTGTGTGATGAGACAGTGTAGAGGGAGTTTCACTCTGTGTGTGACCCGTGTCCTGGGGGTGTGTGATGTGACAGTGTAGAGGCAGCTTCACTCTGTGTCTGACCCGTGTCCTGGGGGTGTGTGATGTGACAGTGTAGAGGGAGTTTCACTCTGTGTGTGACCCGTGCCCTGGGGGTGTGTGATGTGACAGTGTAGAGGGAGTTTCACTCTGTGTGTGACCCGTGTCCTGGGGGTGTGTGATGTGACAGTGTAGAGGGAGTTTCACTCTGTGTGTGACCCGTGTCCTGGGGGTGTGTGATGTGACGGTGTAGGGGAAGTGTCACTCTGTGTGTGACCCGTGCCCTGGGGGTGTGTGATGAGACAGTGTAGAGGGAGTTTCACTCTGTGTCTGACCCGTGCCCTGGGGGTGTGTGATGTGACAGTGTAGAGGGAGCTTCACTCTGTGTGTGACCCGTGTCCTGGGGGTGTGTGATGTGACAGTGTAGAGGCAGCTTCACTCTGTGTCTGACCCGTGTCCTGGGGGTGTGTGATGTGACAGTGTAGAGGGAGTTTCACTCTGTGTGTGACCCGTGTCCTGGGGGTGTGTGATGTGACGGTGTAGGGGAAGTTTCACTCTGTGTGTGACCCGTGCCCTGGGGGTGTGTGATGAGACAGTGTAGAGGGAGTTTCACTCTGTGTGTGACCCGTGTCCTGGGGGTGTGTGATGTGACGGTGTAGGGGAAGTTTCACTCTGTGTCTGACCCGTGTCCTGGGGGTGTGTGATGGGACAGTGTAGAGGGAGCTTCACTCTGTGTGTGACCCGTGTCCTGGGAGTGTGTGATGGGACAGTGTAGAGGGAGCTTCACTCTGTGTCTGACCCGTGTCCTGGGGGTGTGTGATGGGACAGTGTAGAGGGAGCTTCACTCTGTGTCTGACCAGTGTCTTGGGAGTGTGTGATGGGACAGTGTAGGGGGAGTTTCACTCTGTATCTGACCCGTGTCCTGGGGGTGTGTGATGTGACAGTGTAGAGGCAGCTTCACTCTGTGTCTGACCAGTGTCCTGGGGGTGTGTGATGTGACAGTGTAGAGGGAGTTTCACTCTGTGTGTGACCCGTGTCCTGGGGGTGTGTGATGTGACGGTGTAGGGGAAGTTTCACTCTGTGTCTGACCCGTGTCCTGGGAGTGTGTGAGGGGACAGTGTAGAGGGAGCTTCACTCTGTGTGTGACCCGTGTCCTGGGGGTGTGTGATGGGACGGTGTAGAGGGAGCTTCACTCTGTGTCTGACCCGTGTCCTGGGGGTGTGTGATGTGACGGTGTAGAGGGAGCTTCACTCTGTGTCTGACCCATGTCCTGGGGGTGTGTGATGGGACGGTGTAGAGGGAGTTTCACTCTGTGTCTGACCCATGTCCTGGGGGTGTGTGATGTGACGGTGTAGAGGGAGTTTCACTCTGTGTCTGACCCGTGTCCTGGGGGCGTGTGATGGGACAGTGTAGAGGGAGCTTCACTCTGTGTGTGACCCGTGTCCTGGGGATGTGTGATGGGACAGTGTAGAGGGAGTTTCACTCTGTGTCTGACCCGTGTCCTGGGCGTGTGTGATGTGACGGTGTAGAGGGAGCTTCACTCTGTGTCTGACCCATGTCCTGGGGGTGTGTGATGTGACGGTGTAGAGGGAGCTTCACTCTGTGTGTGACCCGTGTCCTGGGGGTGTGTGATGTGACGGTGTAGGGGAAGTGTCACTCTGTGTCTGACCCGTGTCCTGGGGGTGTGTGATGTGACGGTGTAGAGGGAGCTTCACTCTGTGTGTGACCCGTGTCCTGGGAGTGTGTGATGGGACAGTGTAGATGGAGTTTCTCTCTGTGTCTGACCCGTGTCCTGGGTGTGTGTGATGTGACAGTGTAGAGGGAGCTTCACTCTGTGTGTGACCCGTGTCCTGGGGGTGTGTGATGTGACAGTGTAGAGGGAGTTTCACTCTGTGTGTGACCCGTGTCCTGGGGGTGTGTGATGTGACGGTGTAGGGGAAGTTTCACTCTGTGTCTGACCCGTGTCCTGGGGGTGTGTGATGGGACAGTGTAGAGGGAGCTTCACTCTGTGTGTGACCCGTGTCCTGGGAGTGTGTGATGGGACAGTGTAGAGGGAGCTTCACTCTGTGTCTGACCCGTGTCCTGGGGGTGTGTGATGGGACAGTGTAGAGGGAGCTTCACTCTGTGTGTGACCCGTGCCCTGGGGGTGTGTGATGAGACAGTGTAGAGGGAGTTTCACTCTGTGTGTGACCCGTGTCCTGGGGGTGTGTGATGTGACAGTGTAGAGGGAGCTTCACTCTGTGTGTGACCCGTGTCCTGGGAGTGTGTGATGTGACAGTGTAGAGGGAGCTTCACTCTGTGTGTGACCCGTGTCCTGGGGGTGTGTGATGGGACAGTGTAGGGGAAGTTTCACTCTGTGTCTGACCCGTGTCCTGGGGGTGTGTGATGGGACAGTGTAGAGGGAGCTTCACTCTGTGTGTGACCCGTGTCCTGGGAGTGTGTGATGGGACAGTGTAGAGGGAGCTTCACTCTGTGTCTGACCCGTGTCCTGGGGGTGTGTGATGGGACAGTGTAGAGGGAGCTTCACTCTGTGTGTGACCCGTGCCCTGGGGGTGTGTGATGAGACAGTGTAGAGGGAGTTTCACTCTGTGTGTGACCCGTGTCCTGGGGGTGTGTGATGTGACAGTGTAGAGGGAGTTTCACTCTGTGTGTGACCCGTGTCCTGGGGGTGTGTGATGTGACGGTGTAGGGGAAGTGTCACTCTGTGTGTGACCCGTGCCCTGGGGGTGTGTGATGAGACAGTGTAGAGGGAGTTTCACTCTGTGTGTGACCCGTGTCCTGAGGGTGTGTGATGTGACGGTGTAGGGGAAGTTTCACTCTGTGTCTGACCCGTGTCCTGGGGGTGTGTGATGGGACAGTGTAGAGGGAGCTTCACTCTGTGTGTGACCCGTGTCCTGGGAGTGTGTGATGGGACAGTGTAGAGGGAGCTTCACTCTGTGTCTGACCCGTGTCCTGGGGGTGTGTGATGGGACAGTGTAGAGGGAGTTTCACTCTGTGTGTGACCCGTGTCCTGGGGGTGTGTGATGTGACAATGTAGAGGGAGCTTCACTCTGTGTGTGACCCGTGTCCTGGGAGTGTGTGATGGGACAGTGTAGGGGGAGTTTCACTCTGTGTCTGACCCGTGACCTGGGAGTGTGTGATGTGACAGTGTAGAGGGAGCTTCACTCTGTGTGTGACCCGTGTCCTGGGGGTGTGTGATGGGACAGTGTAGGGGGAGTTTCACTCTGTGTCTGACCCGTGACCTGGGGGTGTGTGATGGGACAGTGTAGAGGGAGCTTTACTCTGTGTGTGACCCGTGTCCTGGGGGTGTGTGATGAGACAGTGTAGAGGGAGTTTCACTCTGTGTGTGACCCGTGTCCTGGGGGTGTGTGATGTGACAGTGTAGAGGCGGCTTCACTCTGTGTCTGACCCGTGTCCTGGGGGTGTGTGATGTGACAGTGTAGAGGGAGCTTCACTCTGTGTCTGACCCGTGCCCTGGGGGTGTGTGATGAGACAGTGTAGAGGGAGTTTCACTCTGTGTGTGACCCGTGCCCTGGGGGCGTGTGATGGGACAGTGTAGAGGGAGTTTCACTCTGTGTGTGACCCGTGTCCTGGGGGTGTGTGATGTGACAGTGTAGAGGGAGTTTCACTCTGTGTGTGACCCGTGTCCTGGGGGTGTGTGATGTGACGGTGTAGGGGAAGTGTCACTCTGTGTGTGACCCGTGCCCTGGGGGTGTGTGATGAGACAGTGTAGAGGGCGTTTCACTCTGTGTGTGACCCGTGTCCTGGGGGTGTGTGATGTGACGGTGTAGGGGAAGTTTCACTCTGTGTCTGACCCGTGTCCTGGGGGTGTGTGATGGGACAGTGTAGAGAGAGCTTCACTCTGTGTGTGACCCGTGCCCTGGGGGTGTGTGATGAGACAGTGTAGAGGGAGTTTCACTCTGTGTGTGACCCGTGTCCTGGGGGTGTGTGATGTGACAGTGTAGAGGGAGCTTCACTCTGTGTGTGACCCGTGTCCTGGGAGTGTGTGATGTGACAGTGTAGAGGGAGCTTCACTCTGTGTGTGACCCGTGTCCTGGGGGTGTGTGATGGGACAGTGTAGGGGAAGTTTCACTCTGTGTCTGACCCGTGTCCTGGGGGTGTGTGATGGGACAGTGTAGAGGGAGCTTCACTCTGTGTGTGACCCGTGTCCTGGGAGTGTGTGATGGGACAGTGTAGAGGGAGCTTCACTCTGTGTCTGACCCGTGTCCTGGGGGTGTGTGATGGGACAGTGTAGAGGGAGCTTCACTCTGTGTCTGACCCGTGCCCTGGGGGTGTGTGATGAGACAGTGTAGAGGGAGTTTCACTCTGTGTGTGACCCGTGTCCTGGGGGTGTGTGATGTGACAGTGTAGAGGGAGTTTCACTCTGTGTGTGACCCGTGTCCTGGGGGTGTGTGATGTGACGGTGTAGGGGAAGTGTCACTCTGTGTGTGACCCGTGCCCTGGGGGTGTGTGATGAGACAGTGTAGAGGGAGTTTCACTCTGTGTGTGACCCGTGTCCTGAGGGTGTGTGATGTGACGGTGTAGGGGAAGTTTCACTCTGTGTCTGACCCGTGTCCTGGGGGTGTGTGATGGGACAGTGTAGAGGGAGCTTCACTCTGTGTGTGACCCGTGTCCTGGGAGTGTGTGATGGGACAGTGTAGAGGGAGCTTCACTCTGTGTCTGACCCGTGTCCTGGGGGTGTGTGATGGGACAGTGTAGAGGGAGTTTCACTCTGTGTGTGACCCGTGTCCTGGGGGTGTGTGATGTGACAATGTAGAGGGAGCTTCACTCTGTGTGTGACCCGTGTCCTGGGAGTGTGTGATGGGACAGTGTAGGGGGAGTTTCACTCTGTGTCTGACCCGTGACCTGGGAGTGTGTGATGTGACAGTGTAGAGGGAGCTTCACTCTGTGTGTGACCCGTGTCCTGGGGGTGTGTGATGGGACAGTGTAGGGGGAGTTTCACTCTGTGTCTGACCCGTGACCTGGGGGTGTGTGATGGGACAGTGTAGAGGGAGCTTTACTCTGTGTGTGACCCGTGTCCTGGGGGTGTGTGATGAGACAGTGTAGAGGGAGTTTCACTCTGTGTGTGACCCGTGTCCTGGGGGTGTGTGATGTGACAGTGTAGAGGCGGCTTCACTCTGTGTCTGACCCGTGTCCTGGGGGTGTGTGATGTGACAGTGTAGAGGGAGCTTCACTCTGTGTCTGACCCGTGCCCTGGGGGTGTGTGATGAGACAGTGTAGAGGGAGTTTCACTCTGTGTGTGACCCGTGCCCTGGGGGTGTGTGATGAGACAGTGTAGAGGGAGTTTCACTCTGTGTGTGACCCGTGTCCTGGGGGTGTGTGATGTGACAGTGTAGAGGGAGTTTCACTCTGTGTGTGACCCGTGTCCTGGGGGTGTGTGATGTGACGGTGTAGGGGAAGTGTCACTCTGTGTGTGACCCGTGCCCTGGGGGTGTGTGATGAGACAGTGTAGAGGGAGTTTCACTCTGTGTGTGACCCGTGTCCTGGGGGTGTGTGATGTGACGGTGTAGGGGAAGTTTCACTCTGTGTCTGACCCGTGTCCTGGGGGTGTGTGATGGGACAGTGTAGAGGGAGCTTCACTCTGTGTGTGACCCGTGTCCTGGGAGTGTGTGATGGCACATTGTAGAGGGAGCTTCACTCTGTGTCTGACCCGTGTCCTGGGGGTGTGTGATGGGACAGTGTAGAGGGAGCTTCACTCTGTGTGTGTCCCGTGTCCTGGGAGTGTGTGATGGGACAGTGTAGGGGGAGTTTCACTCTGTATCTGACCCGTGTCCTGGGGGTGTGTGATGTGACAGTGTAGAGGCAGCTTCACTCTGTGTCTGACCCGTGTCCTGGGGGTGTGTGATGTGACGGTGTAGGGGAAGTTTCACTCTGTGTCTGACCCGTGTCCTGGGAGTGTGTGAGGGGACAGTGTAGAGGGAGCTTCACTCTGTGTGTGACCCGTGTCCTGGGGGTGTGTAATGGGACAGTGTAGAGGGAGCTTCACTCTGTGTCTGACCCGTGTCCTGGGGGTGTGTGATGTGACGGTGTAGAGGGAGCTTCACTCTGTGTGTGACCCGTGTCCTGGCGGTGTGTGATGGGACAGTGTAGAGGGAGCTTCACTCTGTGTGTGACCCGTGTCCTGGGGGTGTGTGATGGGACAGTGTAGAGGGAGTTTCACTCTGTGTCTGACCCGTGTCCTGGGGGTGTGTGATGTGACGGTGTAGAGGGAGTTTCACTCTGTGTCTGACCCATGTCCTGTGGGTGTGTGATGTGACGGTGTAGAGGGAGTTTCACTCTGTGTCTGACCCATGTCCTGGGGGTGTGTGATGGGACAGTGTAGAGGGATCTTCACTCTGTGTGTGACCCGTGTCCTGGGAGTGTGTGATGGGATAGTGTAGAGGGAGTTTCACTCTGTGTGACCCATGTTCTGGGAGTGTGTGATGTGACGGTGTTGAGGGAGCTTCACTCTGTGTGTGACCCGTGTCCTGGGAGTGTGTGATGGGACGGTGTAGGGGAAGTTTCACTCTGTGTCTGACCCGTGTCCTGGGGGTGTGTGATGTGACGGTTTAGGGGAAGTTTCACTCTGTGTCTGACCCGTGTCCTGGGAGTGTGTGAGGGGACAGTGTAGAGGGAGCTTCACTCTGTGTGTGACCCGTGTCCTGGGGGTGTGTGATGGGACAATGTAGAGGGGCTTCACTCTGTGTGTGACCTGTGTCCTGGGGGTGTGTGATGGGACAGTGTAGAGGGAGTTTCACTCTGTGTCTGACCTGTGTCCTGGGGGTGTGTGATGTGACGGTGTAGAGTGAGTTTCACTCTGTGTGTGACCCGTGTCCTGGGGGTGTGTGATGTGACGGTGTAGAGGGAGTTTCACTCTGTGTCTGACCCATGTCCTGGGAGTGTGTGATGGGACGGTGTAGAGGGAGTTTCACTCTGTGTCTGACCCGTGTCCTGGGGGTGTGTGATGTGACGGTGTAGAGGGAGCTTCACTCTGTGTCCGACCCGTATCCTGGGAGTGTGTGATGTGACGGTGTAGAGGCAGCTCTGAGTCTATCCTTTTCCCGTGCTGCAGCTCCCCCTGACACACAGTGCCATGCTGTGTGGTTTCTGTTCCTGATTGCAACCCTTCGCTTGTCTCCCTGCTTTATCTGTACAGACCACCCTTCTCGACACCCAGCCCACACCGCAGGACACAGAGCAGAACTGCCAGAATCCCGTCTGCCAGCTTCCTGAGGTGGGGCCCATTGTGGGGAGTGGAACTGGAACCAGAGTGAGGACAGCGCGGACGTCCTGTGTGGGGACTGGTGTGGGTTCCTGACTTGGGAAGCAGCTGAGGTCCCCTGTAGGAATAGGGGTGGGTTGTTCTTGTGGGGAAAGTGTGGACTGCTGGCTAGAAGCATAGATGCGTTCTGTTTTTGGGTCAGAAGTGATGTCTGGTCTGGGGACTGGAATGGTGTCCCATTTGAGGACAGAAGTGGGGTCTGGTTTTGGGACAGAAGTGATGTCTGGTCTGGGGACTGGAATGGTGTCCCATTTGAGGACAGAAGTGGGGTCTGGTTTTGGGACAGAAGTGATGTCTGGTCTGGGGACTGGAATGGTGTCCCATTTGAGGACAGAAGTGGGGTCTGGTTTTGGGACAGAAGTGATGTCTGGTCTGGGGACTGGAATGGTGTCCCATTTGAGGACAGAAGTGGGGTCTGGTTTTGGGACAGAAGTGATGTCTGGTCTGGGGACTGGAATGGTGTCCCATTTGAGGACAGAAGTGGGGTCTGGTTTTGGGACAGAAGTGATGTCTGGTCTGGGGACTGGAATGGTGTCCTGTTTGGGGACTGAGGTCACATCTGGTCTGGGGACAGAAGTGGGGTCTGGTTTGGGGACAGGGCTTGTGTCCGGTTTGGAGACAGGGGTAGTGTGCAGTCTGGACACAGGGGAGGGGTGTGGTCTCAGGACAGGGTTGGGTTCTGGTCTGGGTTTCCCTGCTGGAGCCCTTGCCACCCCTCGCACTTCCTCCCCCTGCATCATCCTCCTGTGTAGGTAGTAGGAGTAGGTGATGCGGACTGCCCTCCTTGAGCCCAGGTTGTACACCGCCAGCCTCAGCTCCTCGGACAGTGGGGCACGGGTGAGTGCCCGTAGCACTTCCCTGCGGGAGCTCCAGCCCGAGTAGTGCAGTGCTAATCCACCTGCCTCCACCAGGCTGGGAAAACCACTGATCCATCCCCCACCGTTCAACGCAAAGCTTCCATCCTCCCGCTGCAGTACCAGGCAGGCCGACAATCGGAATGGGATCTTCCTGGGCTGTTGATGCACCTTCAGTTTGGCTGCTCCCCGTGGGATCACCCCCACCTCGCTGTAGTTCATCCTGCAGGACGGAGAAAGAGGGTCAGGCCCAACCCACTCGTGCCACTTCATTCCCCACCCTCAGGGACACTCGCACCCCATATTCTCCACATAGACCTAGGTAACAGACCGCAAAGGGGAAGAATGGCCATTTGTAAGAGTAATACAACATTTAGGAAGGATGTAATCTATTGACAGTGTAGAGGAGTACCAGGAAATGTAACAGGATCTGGATTGATGGTGTAGCAGGGCTGAGGAATGGCAAATGCAGTTTAATTTTTTTTCATTGAAATACAGCACAGAGCAGGTCCTTCAAGCTGCACCCAGCAATTCCCAGTTCAACTCCAACCTAATCATGGAACCATTTACAATGACCAAAGTAACTCACTAACCCAAATGTCTTTGGACTGTGGGAGGAAATCGGAGCACCAGGAGAAAACCCATGTGATCACAGGGAGGGAGTACAAACACATTGCAGGCAGTAGTGGGAATTGAAACTGGGACGCCGGCACTACAAAGCGCTTTGCTAACTACTTTGCTACAAGGTCACCCCACAGTAATTTAACTGAGCTAATCGTGCAGTCACAAGGCACGAAAGAACAAATCAAACAAGCAAGGGTCACCTGAACAGGAAGGTGGCGGAAAAGGATATGGGAACATTGGCCATCATCCGTCAGTGTGTGAGTACCGAAGGTAGTATATTATGTCGCCAATGTCCAACACGCTGGCAAAGTCATATTTGGGGTGTTAGGTAATGTTCTGCTTGCTTTGAAGTAGGAAGCAAGCCATTCAACTATAAAAGGTGCAAAAGATAAGTTTGCAGGGAATTGAGGGACTGAGTTACAGGGAGAGAGGAGAGAGTCCGGATTGAGAAGTGGGGAGACAGTCCGGACCGAGTTGCGGGGAGAGAGGAGAGAGTCCGGACGGAGTTGCGGGGAGAGAGGAGACAGTCCGGACCGAGATGCGGGGAGAGAGGAGACAGTCCGGACCGAGTTGCGGGGAGAGAGGAGAGAGTCCGGACCGAGATGCGGGGAGAGAGGAGACGGTCCGGACCGAGTTGCGGGGAGAGAGGAGAGAGTCCGGACCGAGATGCGGGGAGAGAGGAGACGGTCCGGACCGAGTTGCGGGGAGAGAGGAGACAGTCCGGACCGAGTTGCGGGGAGAGAGGAGAGAGTCCGGACCGAGAAGCGGGGAGAGAGGAGACAGTCCGGACCGAGTTGCGGGGAGAGAGGAGACAGTCTAGACCGAGATGCGGGGAGACAGTCCGGACCGAGTTGTGGGGAGAGAGGAGACAGTCTGGACTGAGTTGCGGGGGGAGAGGAGACAGTCTGGACCGAGTTGCGGGGAGAGAGGAGAGTCCGGACCGAGTTGCGGGGAGAGAGGAGACAGTCCGGACCGAGTTGCGGGGAGAGAGGAGAGAGTCCGGACCGAGTTCTGGGGAGAGAGTAGAGAGTCCGGAACGAGTTGCGGGGAGAGAGGAGACTGTCTGGACCAAGTTGCGGGGAGAGAGGAGAGAGTCCGGACCGAGATGCGGGGAGAGAGGAGACAGTCCGGTCCGAGTTGCGGGGAGAGAGGAGACAGTCCGGACCGAGTTGCGGGGAGAGAGGAGAGAGTCCGGACCGAGATGCGGGGAGAAAGGAGACAGTCCGGACCGAGTTGCGGGGAGAGAGGAGACAGTCTAGACCGAGATGCGGGGAGACAGTCCGGACCGAGTTGTGGGGAGAGAGGAGACAGTCTGGACTGAGTTGCGGGGAGAGAGGAGACAGTCTGGACCGAGTTGTGGGGAGAGAGGAGAGTCCGGACCGAGATGCGGGGAGAGAGGAGACAGTCTGGACTGAGTTGCGGGGAGAGAGGAGACAGTCCGGACCGAGTTGCGGGCAGAGAGGACACAGTCTAGACCGAGATGCGGGGAGACAGTCCGGACCGAGTTGTGGGGAGAGAGGAGAGAGTCCGGACCGAGTTGCGGGGAGAGAAGAGACAGTCTGGACCGAGTTGCGGGGAGAGAGGAGACAGTCTAGACCGAGATGCGGGGAGACAGTCCGGACCGAGTTGTGGGGAGAGAGGAGAGAGTCCGGACCGAGTTTCTGGGAGAGAGGAGACAGTCCGGACCGAGTTGCGGGGAGAGAGGAGACAGTCCGGACCGAGTTGGGGGAGAGAGGAGAGAGTCCGGACCGAGTTGCGGGGAGAGAGGAGAAAGATCGGACCGAGCTGGGGGAGAGAGGAGAGAGTCCGGACCGAATTGCGGGGAGAGAGGAGAGAGACCGGACCAAGTTGAGGGGAGAGAGGAGAGAGTCTGGACCGAGTTGCGGGGAGAGAGGAGAGAGTCCGGACCGAGTTGCGGGGAGAGAGGAGACAGTCTAGACCGAGTAATGGGGAGAGAGGAAAGAGTCCGGAGAGAGTTGCAGGGAGAGTGGAGAGAATCCGGACCGAGTTGCGGGGAGAGAGGAGAGAGTCCGGACCGAGTTGCCGGGAGAGAGGAGAGAGTCCAGACCGAGTTGCGGGGAGAGAGGAGAGAGTCCGGACACAGTTGCGGGGAGAGAGTCTGGACCGAGTTGGGGGAGAGAGCAGACATTCCGGATCGAGATGCGGGGAGAGAGGAGAGAGTCCGGACCGAGTTGCGGGGAGAGAGGAGAGAGTCCGGACCGAGTTGCGGGGAGAGAGGAGAGAGTCCGGACCGAGTTGCGGGGAGAGAGGAGAGAGTCCGGACCGAGTTGCGGGGAGAGAGGAGAGAGTCCGGACCGAGTTGCGGGGAGAGAGGAGAGAGTCCGGACCGAGTTGCGGGGAGAGAGGAGAGAGTCCGGACCGAGTTGCGGGGAGAGAGGAGAGAGTCCGGACCGAGTTGCGGGGAGAGAGGAGAGAGTCCGGACCGAGTTGCGGGGAGAGAGGAGAGAGTCCGGACCGAGTTGCGGGGAGACAGTCCGGACCGAGTTGCGGGGAGAGAGGAGAGAGTCCGGACCGAGTTGCGGGGAGAGAGGAGACTGTCCGGACCGAGTTGCCGGGAGAGAGGAGACAGTCCGGACCGAGTTGCGGGCAGAGAGGAGACAGTCCGGACCGAGTTGTGGGGAGAGGGGAGAGAGTCCGGACCGAGTTGCGGGGAGAGGGGAGAGAGTCCGGACCGAGTTGCGGGGAGAGAGGAGAGAGTCTGGACCGAGTTGCCGGGAGAGAGGAGAGAGTCTGGACCGAGTTGGGGGAGAGAGGAGAGAGTCTGGACCGAGTTGCGGGGAGAGAGGAGAGAGTCCGGACCGAGTTGCGGGGAGAGAGGAGACAGTCCGAACCGAGTTGGGGGAGAGAGGAGCGAGTCCGGACCGAGTTGTGGGGAGACAGTCCAGACCGAGTTGCGGGGAGAGAGGAGAGAGTACGGACCGAGTTGCGGGGAGAGAGGAGAGAGTCTGGACCGAGTTGGGGGAGAGAGGAGAGAGTCTGGACAGAGTTGGGGAAAGAGAGGAGGGAGTCTGGACCGAGTTGCGGAGAGAGAGGAGAGAGTCCAGACACAGTTGCTGGGAGAGAGGAGACAGTCCGGACCGAGTTGCGGGGAGAGAGGAGTGAGTCCGGACCGAGTTGGGGGAGAGAGGAGACAGTCCGGACTGAGTTGGGGGAGAGAGGAGACAGTCCGGACTGAGTTGGGGGAGAGAGGAGAGAGTCTGGACCGAGTTGCGGAGAGAGAGGAGAGAGTCCAGACACAGTTGCGGGGAGAGAGGAGACAGTCCGGACCGAGTTGGGGGAGAGAGGAGAGAGTCTGGACCGAGTTGCGGAGAGAGAGGAGAGAGTCCAGACACAGTTGCGGGGACAGAGGAGACAGTCCGGACCGAGTTGCGGGGAGAGAGTAGAGAGTCCGGTCCGAGTTGTGGGGAGAGAGGAGTGAGTCCGGACCGAGTTGCAGGGAGAGAGTCCGGACCGAGTTGCCGGGAGAAAGTACGTACTGAGTTGCGGGGAGAGAGGAGAGAGTCTGGACCGAGTTGTGGGGTGAGAGGAGAGAGACCAAACCGAGTTGTGGGGAGAGAGGAGAGAGTCTGGACCGAGTTGGGGGAGAGAGGAGAGACTCCGGACCGAGTTGCGGGGAGAGAGGAGAGAGTCTGGACTGAGTTGCGGGGAGAGAGGAGAGAGTCTGGACCGAGTTGCGGGGAGAAAGTCCGGACCGAGATGCGAGGAGACAGTCCGGACTGAGTTGCGAGGAGACAGTCCGGACCGAGTTGGGGGAGAGAGGAGAGAGTCCGGACCGAGTTGGGGGAGAGAGGAGAGAGTCTGGACCGAGTTGCAGGGAGAGAGGAGAGAGTCCGGACCGAGTTGCGGGGAGAGAGGAGACAGTCCGGACCGAGTTGGGGGAGAGAGGAGAGAGTCCGAACCAAGTTGGGGGAGAGAGGAGAGAGTCCGGACCGAGTTGCGGGGAGAGAGGAGACAGTCCGCACCGAGTTGCGGGGAGAGAGTCTGGACCGAGTTGGGGGAGAGAGCAGACATTCTGGACCGAGATGCGGGGAGTGAGGAGAGAGTCCGGACCGAGTTTCGGGGAGAGAGGAGAGTGTCTGGACCGAGTTTGCGGAGAGAGAGGAGAGAGGCCGGACCGAGTTGCGGGGAGAGAGGAGAGAGTCCGGACACAGTTGCGGGGAGCGAGGAGAGAGTCCGGACCGAGTTGGGGGGAGAGAGGAGAGAGTCTGGACCGAGTTGGGGGAGAGAGGAGAGAGTCTGGACCGAGTTGGGGGAGAGAGCAGAGAGTCTGGACCGAGTTGGGGGGAGAGAGGAGAGAGTCTGGACCGAGTTGCGGGGAGAGAGGAGAGAGAATGGACCGAGTTGCGGGGAGAGAGGAGAGAGTTCGGACCGAGTTGGGGGGAGAGAGGAGAAAGTCTGGACCGATTTGCGGGGTGAGAGGAGAGAGTCCGGACCGAGTTGCGGGGAGAGAGGAGAGAGTCTGGACTGAGTTGGGGGAGAGAGTAGAGAGTCCGGACCGAGTTGGGGGAGAGAGGAGAGAGTTTGGACCGAGTTGGGGGAGAGAGGAGAGAGTCCGGACCGAGTTGCGGGGAGAGAGGAGAGAGTCCGGACCGAGTTGCGGGGAGAGAGGAGACAGTCCGGACCGAGTTGCGGGGAGAGGGGAGAGAGTCCGGACCGAGTTGCGGGGAGAGGGGAGAGAGTCCGGACCGAGATGCGGGGAGAGAGGAGACGGTCCGGACCGAGTTGCGGGGAGAGAGGAGAGAGTCCGGACCGAGTTGGGGGGAGAGAGGAGAGAGTCCGGACCGAGTTGCGGGGAGAGAGGAGAGAGTCCGGACCGAGTTGCGGGGAGAGAGGAGACAGTCCGAACCGAGTTGGGGGAGAGAGGAGCGAGTCCGGACCGAGTTGTGGGGAGACAGTCCAGACCGAGTTGCGGGGAGAGAGGAGAGAGTACGGACCGAGTTGCGGGGAGAGAGGAGAGAGTCTGGACCGAGTTGGGGGAGAGAGGAGAGAGTCTGGACAGAGTTGGGGAAAGAGAGGAGGGAGTCTGGACCGAGTTGCGGAGAGAGAGGAGAGAGTCCAGACACAGTTGCTGGGAGAGAGGAGACAGTCCGGACCGAGTTGCAGGGAGAGAGGAGTGAGTCCGGACCGAGTTGGGGGAGAGAGGAGACAGTCCGGACTGAGTTGGGGGAGAGAGGAGACAGTCCGGACTGAGTTGGGGGAGAGAGGAGAGAGTCTGGACCGAGTTGCGGAGAGAGAGGAGAGAGTCCAGACACAGTTGCGGGGAGAGAGGAGACAGTCCGGACCGAGTTGGGGGAGAGAGGAGAGAGTCTGGACCGAGTTGCGGAGAGAGAGGAGAGAGTCCAGACACAGTTGCGGGGACAGAGGAGACAGTCCGGACCGAGTTGCGGGGAGAGAGTAGAGAGTCCGGTCCGAGTTGTGGGGAGAGAGGAGTGAGTCCGGACCGAGTTGCAGGGAGAGAGTCCGGACCGAGATGCCGGGAGAAAGTACGTACTGAGTTGCGGGGAGAGAGGAGAGAGTCTGGACCGAGTTGTGGGGTGAGAGGAGAGAGACCAAACCGAGTTGTGGGGAGAGAGGAGAGAGTCTGGACCGAGTTGGGGGAGAGAGGAGAGACTCCGGACCGAATTGCGGGGTGAGAGGAGAGAGTCTGGACTGAGTTGCGGGGAGAGAGGAGAGAGTCTGGACCGAGTTGCGGGGAGAAAGTCCGGACCGAGATGCGAGGAGACAGTCCGGACTGAGTTGCGAGGAGACAATCCGGACCGAGTTGGGGGAGAGAGGAGAGAGTCCGGACCGAGTTGGGGGAGAGAGGAGAGAGTCTGGACCGAGTTGCAGGGAGAGGGGAGAGAGTCCGGACCGAGATGCGGGGAGAGAGGAGACAGTCCGGACCGAGTTGGGGGAGAGAGGAGAGAGTCCGAACCAAGTTGGGGGAGAGAGGAGAGAGTCCGGACCGAGTTGCGGGGAGAGAGGAGACAGTCCGCACCGAGTTGCGGGGAGAGAGTCTGGACCGAGTTGGGGGAGAGAGCAGACATTCCGGACCGAGATGCGGGGAGTGAGGAGAGAGTCCGGACCGAGTTTCGGGGAGAGAGGAGAGTGTCTGGACCGATTTGCGGAGAGAGAGGAGAGAGGCCGGACCGAGTTGCGGGGAGAGAGGAGAGAGTCCGGACACAGTTGCGGGGAGCGAGGAGAGAGTCCGGACCGAGTTGTGGGGAGAGAGGAGAGAGTCTGGACCGAGTTGGGGGAGAGAGGAGAGAGTCTGGACCGAGTTGGGGGAGAGAGCAGAGAGTCTGGACCGAGTTGGGGGGAGAGAGGAGAGAGTCTGGACCGAGTTGCGGGGAGAGAGGAGAGAGAATGGACCGAGTTGCGGGGAGAGAGGAGAGAGTTCGGACCGAGTTGGGGGAGAGAGGAGAAAGTCTGGACCGATTTGCGGGGTGAGAGGAGAGAGTCCGGACCGAGTTGGGGGGAGAGAGGAGAGAGTCTGGACTGAGTTGGGGGAGAGAGTAGAGAGTCCGGACCGAGTTGGGGGAGAGAGGAGAGAGTTTGGACCGAGTTGGGGGAGAGAGGAGAGAGTCCGGACCGAGTTGCGGGGAGAGAGGAGAGAGTCCGGACCGAGTTGCGGGGAGAGAGGAGACAGTCCGGACCGAGTTGCGGGAGAGAGGAGAGAGTCCGGACCGAGTTGCGGGGAGAGAGGAGAGAGTCCGGACCGAGTTGCGGGGAGAGAGGAGAGAGTCCGGACCGAGTTGCGGGGAGAGAGGAGAGTCCGGACGGAGTTCCGGGGAGAGAGGAGAGTGTCTGGACCGAGTTGCGGGGAGAGAGGAGAGAGGCCGGGACCGAGTTGCGTGGAGAGAGGAGAGAGTCCGGACACAGTTGCGGGGAGCGAGGAGAGAGTCCGGACACAGTTGCAGGGAGCGAGGAGAGAGTCCGGACACAGTTGCGGGGAGCGAGGAGAGAGTCCGGACCGAGTTGCGGGGGAGAGGAGAGAGTCTGGACCGAGTTGGGGGGGAGAGAGGAGAGAGTCCCGGACCGAGTTGCGGGGAGATGGGAGACAGTCCGGACCGAGTTGCGGGGAGATGGGAGACAGTCCGGACCGAGTTGCGGGGAGAGAGGAGAGAGTCCGGACCGAGAAGCGGGGAGAGAGGAGACAGTCCGGACCGAGTTGCGGGGAGAGAGGAGACAGTCTAGACCGAGATGCGGGGAGACAGTCCGGACCGAGTTGTGGGGAGAGAGGAGACAGTCTGGACTGAGTTGCGGGGGGAGAGGAGACAGTCTGGACCGAGTTGCGGGGAGAGAGGAGAGTCCGGACCGAGTTGCGGGGAGAGAGGAGACAGTCCGGACCGAGTTGCGGGGAGAGAGGAGAGAGTCCGGACCGAGTTCTGGGGAGAGAGTAGAGAGTCCGGAACGAGTTGCGGGGAGAGAGGAGACTGTCTGGACCAAGTTGCGGGGAGAGAGGAGAGAGTCCGGACCGAGATGCGGGGGAGAGAGGAGACAGTCCGGTCCGAGTTGCGGGGGAGAGAGGAGACAGTCCGGACCGAGTTGCGGGGAGAGAGGAGAGAGTCCGGACCGAGATGCGGGGAGAAAGGAGACAGTCCGGACCGAGTTGCGGGGAGAGAGGAGACAGTCTAGACCGAGATGCGGGGAGACAGTCCGGACCGAGTTGTGGGGAGAGAGGAGACAGTCTGGACTGAGTTGCGGGGAGAGAGGAGACAGTCTGGACCGAGTTGTGGGGAGAGAGGAGAGTCCGGACCGAGATGCGGGGAGAGAGGAGACAGTCTGGACTGAGTTGCGGGGAGAGAGGAGACAGTCCGGACCGAGTTGCGGGCAGAGAGGACACAGTCCTAGACCGAGATGCGGGGAGACAGTCCGGACCGAGTTGTGGGGAGAGAGGAGAGAGTCCGGACCGAGTTGCGGGGAGAGAAGAGACAGTCTGGACCGAGTTGCGGGGAGAGAGGAGACAGTCTAGACCGAGATGCGGGGAGACAGTCCGGACCGAGTTGTGGGGAGAGAGGAGAGAGTCCGGACCGAGTTTCTGGGAGAGAGGAGACAGTCCGGACCGAGTTGCGGGGAGAGAGGAGACAGTCCGGACCGAGTTGGGGGAGAGAGGAGAGAGTCCGGACCGAGTTGCGGGGAGAGAGGAGAAAGATCGGACCGAGCTGGGGGAGAGAGGAGAGAGTCCGGACCGAATTGCGGGGAGAGAGGAGAGAGACCGGACCAAGTTGAGGGGAGAGAGGAGAGAGTCTGGACCGAGTTGCGGGGAGAGAGGAGAGAGTCCGGACCGAGTTGCGGGGAGAGAGGAGACAGTCTAGACCGAGTAATGGGGAGAGAGGGAAAGAGTCCGGAGAGAGTTGTAGGGAGAGTGGAGAGAATCCGGACCGAGTTGCGGGGAGAGAGGAGAGAGTCCGGACCGAGTTGCCGGGAGAGAGGAGAGAGTCCAGACCGAGTTGCGGGGAGAGAGGGAGAGAGTCCGGACACAGTTGCGGGGAGAGAGTCTGGACCGAGTTGGGGGAGAGAGCAGACATTCCGGATCGAGATGCGGGGAGAGAGGAGAGAGTCCGGACCGAGTTGCGGGGAGAGAGGAGAGAGTCCGGACCGAGTTGCGGGGAGAGAGGAGAGAGTCCGGACCGAGTTGCGGGGAGAGAGGAGAGAGTCCGGACCGAGTTGCGGGGAGAGAGGAGAGAGTCCGGACCGAGTTGCGGGGAGAGAGGAGAGAGTCCGGACCGAGTTGCGGGGAGAGAGGAGAGAGTCCGGACCGAGTTGCGGGGAGAGAGGAGAGAGTCCGGACCGAGTTGCGGGGAGAGAGGAGAGAGTCCGGACCGAGTTGCGGGGAGAGAGGAGAGAGTCCGGACCGAGTTGCGGGGAGACAGTCCGGACCGAGTTGCGGGGAGAGAGGAGAGAGTCCGGACCGAGTTGCGGGGAGAGAGGAGACTGTCCGGACCGAGTTGCCGGGAGAGAGGAGACAGTCCGGACCGAGTTGCGGGCAGAGAGGAGACAGTCCGGACCGAGTTGTGGGGGAGAGGGGAGAGAGTCCGGACCGAGTTGCGGGGAGAGGGGAGAGAGTCCGGACCGAGTTGCGGGGAGAGAGGAGAGAGTCTGGACCGAGTTGCCGGGAGAGAGGAGAGAGTCTGGACCGAGTTGGGGGAGAGAGGAGAGAGTCTGGACCGAGTTGCGGGGAGAGAGGAGAGAGTCCGGACCGAGTTGCGGGGAGAGAGGAGACAGTCCGAACCGAGTTGGGGGAGAGAGGAGCGAGTCCGGACCGAGTTGTGGGGAGACAGTCCAGACCGAGTTGCGGGGAGAGAGGAGAGAGTACGGACCGAGTTGCGGGGAGAGAGGAGAGAGTCTGGACCGAGTTGGGGGAGAGAGGAGAGAGTCTGGACAGAGTTGGGGAAAGAGAGGAGGGAGTCTGGACCGAGTTGCGGAGAGAGAGGAGAGAGTCCAGACACAGTTGCTGGGAGAGAGGAGACAGTCCGGACCGAGTTGCGGGGGAGAGAGGAGTGAGTCCGGACGAGTTGGGGGAGAGAGGAGACAGTCCGGACTGAGTTGGGGGAGAGAGGAGACAGTCCGGACTGAGTTGGGGGAGAGAGGAGAGAGTCTGGACCGAGTTGCGGAGAGAGAGGAGAGAGTCCAGACACAGTTGCGGGGAGAGAGGAGACAGTCCCGGACCGAGTTGGGGGAGAGAGGAGAGAGTCTGGACCGAGTTGCGGAGAGAGAGGAGAGAGTCCAGACACAGTTGCGGGGACAGAGGAGACAGTCCGGACCGAGTTGCGGGGAGAGAGTAGAGAGTCCGGTCCGAGTTGTGGGGAGAGAGGAGTGAGGGGTCCGGACCGAGTGAGGAGAGAGTCCGGACCGAGTTGCCGGGAGAAAGTACGTACTGAGTTGCGGGGAGAGAGGAGAGAGTCTGGACCGAGTTGTGGGGTGAGAGGAGAGAGACCAAACCGAGTTGTGGGGAGAGAGGAGAGAGTCTGGACCGAGTTGGGGGAGAGAGGAGAGACTCCGGACCGAGTTGCGGGGAGAGAGGAGAGAGTCTGGACTGAGTTGCGGGGAGAGAGGAGAGAGTCTGGACGAGTTGCGGGGAGAAAGTCCGGACCGAGATGCGAGGAGACAGTCCGGACTGAGTTGCGAGGAGACAGTCCGGACCGAGTTGGGGGAGAGAGGAGAGAGTCCGGACCGAGTTGGGGGAGAGAGGAGAGAGTCTGGACCGAGTTGCAGGGAGAGAGGAGAGAGTCCGGACCGAGTTGCGGGGAGAGAGGAGACAGTCCGGACCGAGTTGGGGGAGAGAGGAGAGAGTCCGAACCAAGTTGGGGGAGAGAGGAGAGAGTCCGGACCGAGTTGCGGGGAGAGAGGAACAGTCCGCACCGAGTTGCGGGGAGAGAGTCTGGACCGAGTTGGGGGAGAGAGCAGACATTCTGGACCGAGATGCGGGGAGTGAGGAGAGAGTCCGGACCGAGTTTCGGGGAGAGAGGAGAGTGTCTGGACCGAGTTGCGGAGAGAGAGGAGAGAGGCCGGACCGAGTTGCGGGGAGAGAGGAGAGAGTCCGGACACAGTTGCGGGGAGCGAGGAGAGAGAGTCCGGACCGAGTTGGGGGAGAGAGGAGAGAGTCTGGACCGAGTTGGGGGAGAGAGGAGAGAGTCTGGACCGAGTTGGGGGAGAGAGCAGAGAGTCTGGACCGAGTTGGGGGGAGAGAGGAGAGAGTCTGGACCGAGTTGCGGGGAGAGAGGAGAGAGAATGGACCGAGTTGCGGGAGAGAGGAGAGAGTTCGGACCGAGTTGGGGGGAGAGAGGAGAAAGTCTGGACCGATTTGCGGGGTGAGAGGAGAGAGTCCGGACCGAGTTGCGGGGAGAGAGGAGAGAGTCTGGACTGAGTTGGGGGAGAGAGTAGAGAGTCCGGACCGAGTTGGGGGAGAGAGGAGAGAGTTTGGACCGAGTTGGGGGAGAGAGGAGAGAGTCCGGACCGAGTTGCGGGGAGAGAGGAGAGAGTCCGGACCGAGTTGCGGGGAGAGAGGAGACAGTCCGGACCGAGTTGCGGGGAGAGGGGAGAGAGTCCGGACCGAGTTGCGGGGAGAGGGGAGAGAGTCCGGACCGAGTTGCGGGGAGAGAGGAGAGAGTCCGGACCGAGTTGCGGGGAGAGAGGAGAGAGTCCAGACCGAGTTGCGGGGAGAGAGGAGAGAGTCCGGACCGAGTTGCGGGGAGAGAGGAGAGAGTCCGGACCGAGTTGCGGGGAGAGAGGAGAGAGTCCGGACCGAGTTGCGGGGAGAGAGGAGAGAGTCCGGACCGAGTTGCGGGGAGACAGTCCGGACCGAGTTGCGGGGAGAGAGGAGAGAGTCCGGACCGAGTTGCGGGGAGAGAGGAGACTGTCCGGACCGAGTTGCCGGGAGAGAGGAGACAGTCCGGACCGAGTTGCGGGCAGAGAGGAGACAGTCCGGACCGAGTTGTGGGGAGAGGGGAGAGAGTCCGGACCGAGTTGCGGGGAGAGGGGAGAGAGTCCGGACCGAGTTGCGGGGAGAGAGGAGAGAGTCTGGACCGAGTTGCCGGGAGAGAGGAGAGAGTCTGGACCGAGTTGGGGGAGAGAGGAGAGAGTCTGGACCGAGTTGCGGGGAGAGAGGAGAGAGTCCGGACCGAGTTGCGGGGAGAGAGGAGACAGTCCGAACCGAGTTGGGGGAGAGAGGAGCGAGTCCGGACCGAGTTGTGGGGAGACAGTCCAGACCGAGTTGCGGGGAGAGAGGAGAGAGTACGGACCGAGTTGCGGGGAGAGAGGAGAGAGTCTGGACCGAGTTGGGGGAGAGAGGAGAGAGTCTGGACAGAGTTGGGGAAAGAGAGGAGGGAGTCTGGACCGAGTTGCGGAGAGAGAGGAGAGAGTCCAGACACAGTTGCTGGGAGAGAGGAGACAGTCCGGACCGAGTTGCGGGGAGAGAGGAGTGAGTCCGGACCGAGTTGGGGGAGAGAGGAGACAGTCCGGACTGAGTTGGGGGAGAGAGGAGACAGTCCGGACTGAGTTGGGGGAGAGAGGAGAGAGTCTGGACCGAGTTGCGGAGAGAGAGGAGAGAGTCCAGACACAGTTGCGGGGAGAGAGGAGACAGTCCGGACCGAGTTGGGGGAGAGAGGAGAGAGTCTGGACCGAGTTGCGGAGAGAGAGGAGAGAGTCCAGACACAGTTGCGGGGACAGAGGAGACAGTCCGGACCGAGTTGCGGGGAGAGAGTAGAGAGTCCGGTCCGAGTTGTGGGGAGAGAGGAGTGAGTCCGGACCGAGTTGCAGGGAGAGAGTCCGGACCGAGTTGCCGGGAGAAAGTACGTACTGAGTTGCGGGGAGAGAGGAGAGAGTCTGGACCGAGTTGTGGGGTGAGAGGAGAGAGACCAAACCGAGTTGTGGGGAGAGAGGAGAGAGTCTGGACCGAGTTGGGGGAGAGAGGAGAGACTCCGGACCGAGTTGCGGGGAGAGAGGAGAGAGTCTGGACTGAGTTGCGGGGAGAGAGGAGAGAGTCTGGACCGAGTTGCGGGGAGAAAGTCCGGACCGAGATGCGAGGAGACAGTCCGGACTGAGTTGCGAGGAGACAGTCCGGACCGAGTTGGGGGAGAGAGGAGAGAGTCCGGACCGAGTTGGGGGAGAGAGGAGAGAGTCTGGACCGAGTTGCAGGGAGAGAGGAGAGAGTCCGGACCGAGTTGCGGGGAGAGAGGAGACAGTCCGGACCGAGTTGGGGGAGAGAGGAGAGAGTCCGAACCAAGTTGGGGGAGAGAGGAGAGAGTCCGGACCGAGTTGCGGGGAGAGAGGAGACAGTCCGCACCGAGTTGCGGGGAGAGAGTCTGGACCGAGTTGGGGGAGAGAGCAGACATTCTGGACCGAGATGCGGGGAGTGAGGAGAGAGTCCGGACCGAGTTTCGGGGAGAGAGGAGAGTGTCTGGACCGAGTTGCGGAGAGAGAGGAGAGAGGCCGGACCGAGTTGCGGGGAGAGAGGAGAGAGTCCGGACACAGTTGCGGGGAGCGAGGAGAGAGTCCGGACCGAGTTGGGGGGAGAGAGGAGAGAGTCTGGACCGAGTTGGGGGAGAGAGGAGAGAGTCTGGACCGAGTTGGGGGAGAGAGCAGAGAGTCTGGACCGAGTTGGGGGGAGAGAGGAGAGAGTCTGGACCAAGTTGCGGGGAGAGAGGAGAGAGAATGGACCGAGTTGCGGGGAGAGAGGAGAGAGTTCGGACCGAGTTGGGGGAGAGAGGAGAAAGTCTGGACCGATTTGCGGGGTGAGAGGAGAGAGTCCGGACCGAGTTGCGGGGAGAGAGGAGAGAGTCTGGACTGAGTTGGGGGAGAGAGTAGAGAGTCCGGACCGAGTTGGGGGAGAGAGGAGAGAGTTTGGACCGAGTTGGGGGAGAGAGGAGAGAGTCCGGACCGAGTTGCGGGGAGAGAGGAGAGAGTCCGGACCGAGTTGCGGGGAGAGAGGAGACAGTCCGGACCGAGTTGCGGGGAGAGGGGAGAGAGTCCGGACCGAGTTGCGGGGAGAGGGGAGAGAGTCCGGACCGAGTTGCGGGGAGAGAGGAGAGAGTCTGGACCGAGTTGCCGGGAGAGAGGAGAGAGTCTGGACCGAGTTGGGGGAGAGAGGAGAGAGTCTGGACCGAGTTGCGGGGAGAGAGGAGAGAGTCCGGACCGAGTTGCGGGGAGAGAGGAGACAGTCCGAACCGAGTTGGGGGAGAGAGGAGCGAGTCCGGACCGAGTTGTGGGGAGACAGTCCAGACCGAGTTGCGGGGAGAGAGGAGAGAGTACGGACCGAGTTGCGGGGAGAGAGGAGAGAGTCTGGACCGAGTTGGGGGAGAGAGGAGAGAGTCTGGACAGAGTTGGGGAAAGAGAGGAGGGAGTCTGGACCGAGTTGCGGAGAGAGAGGAGAGAGTCCAGACACAGTTGCTGGGAGAGAGGAGACAGTCCGGACCGAGTTGCAGGGAGAGAGGAGTGAGTCCGGACCGAGTTGGGGGAGAGAGGAGACAGTCCGGACTGAGTTGGGGGAGAGAGGAGACAGTCCGGACTGAGTTGGGGGAGAGAGGAGAGAGTCTGGACCGAGTTGCGGAGAGAGAGGAGAGAGTCCAGACACAGTTGCGGGGAGAGAGGAGACAGTCCGGACCGAGTTGGGGGAGAGAGGAGAGAGTCTGGACCGAGTTGCGGAGAGAGAGGAGAGAGTCCAGACACAGTTGCGGGGACAGAGGAGACAGTCCGGACCGAGTTGCGGGGAGAGAGTAGAGAGTCCGGTCCGAGTTGTGGGGAGAGAGGAGTGAGTCCGGACCGAGTTGCAGGGAGAGAGTCCGGACCGAGATGCCGGGAGAAAGTACGTACTGAGTTGCGGGGAGAGAGGAGAGAGTCTGGACCGAGTTGTGGGGTGAGAGGAGAGAGACCAAACCGAGTTGTGGGGAGAGAGGAGAGAGTCTGGACCGAGTTGGGGGAGAGAGGAGAGACTCCGGACCGAATTGCGGGGTGAGAGGAGAGAGTCTGGACTGAGTTGCGGGGAGAGAGGAGAGAGTCTGGACCGAGTTGCGGGGAGAAAGTCCGGACCGAGATGCGAGGAGACAGTCCGGACTGAGTTGCGAGGAGACAATCCGGACCGAGTTGGGGGAGAGAGGAGAGAGTCCGGACCGAGTTGGGGGAGAGAGGAGAGAGTCTGGACCGAGTTGCAGGGAGAGGGGAGAGAGTCCGGACCGAGTTGCGGGGAGAGAGGAGACAGTCCGGACCGAGTTGGGGGAGAGAGGAGAGAGTCCGAACCAAGTTGGGGGAGAGAGGAGAGAGTCCGGACCGAGTTGCGGGGAGAGAGGAGACAGTCCGCACCGAGTTGCGGGGAGAGAGTCTGGACCGAGTTGGGGGAGAGAGCAGACATTCCGGACCGAGATGCGGGGAGTGAGGAGAGAGTCCGGACCGAGTTTCGGGGAGAGAGGAGAGTGTCTGGACCGATTTGCGGAGAGAGAGGAGAGAGGCCGGACCGAGTTGCGGGGAGAGAGGAGAGAGTCCGGACACAGTTGCGGGGAGCGAGGAGAGAGTCCGGACCGAGTTGTGGGGAGAGAGGAGAGAGTCTGGACCGAGTTGGGGGAGAGAGGAGAGAGTCTGGACCGAGTTGGGGGAGAGAGCAGAGAGTCTGGACCGAGTTGGGGGGAGAGAGGAGAGAGTCTGGACCGAGTTGCGGGGAGAGAGGAGAGAGAATGGACCGAGTTGCGGGGAGAGAGGAGAGAGTTCGGACCGAGTTGGGGGAGAGAGGAGAAAGTCTGGACCGATTTGCGGGGTGAGAGGAGAGAGTCCGGACCGAGTTGGGGGGAGAGAGGAGAGAGTCTGGACTGAGTTGGGGGAGAGAGTAGAGAGTCCGGACCGAGTTGGGGGAGAGAGGAGAGAGTTTGGACCGAGTTGGGGGAGAGAGGAGAGAGTCCGGACCGAGTTGCGGGGAGAGAGGAGAGAGTCCGGACCGAGTTGCGGGGAGAGAGGAGACAGTCCGGACCGAGTTGCGGGAGAGAGGAGAGAGTCCGGACCGAGTTGCGGGGAGAGAGGAGAGAGTCCGGACCGAGTTGCGGGGAGAGAGGAGAGAGTCCGGACCGAGTTGCGGGGAGAGAGGAGAGTCCGGACGGAGTTCCGGGGAGAGAGGAGAGTGTCTGGACCGAGTTGCGGGGAGAGAGGAGAGAGGCCGGACCGAGTTGCGTGGAGAGAGGAGAGAGTCCGGACACAGTTGCGGGGAGCGAGGAGAGAGTCCGGACACAGTTGCAGGGAGCGAGGAGAGAGTCCGGACACAGTTGCGGGGAGCGAGGAGAGAGTCCGGACCGAGTTGCGGGGAGAGAGGAGAGAGTCTGGACCGAGTTGGGGGGAGAGAGGAGAGAGTCCGGACCGAGTTGCGGGGAGATGGGAGACAGTCCGGACCGAGTTGCGGGGAGATGGGAGACAGTCCGGACCGAGTTTCGGGGAGACAGTCCGGACCGAGATGCGAGGAGACAGTCCGGACCGAGTTGCGAGGAGACAGCCCGGACCGAGTTGGGGGAGAGAGGAGAGAGACCGGACCGAGTTGGGGGAGAGAGCAGAGAGTCTGGACCGAGTTGGGGGGAGAGAGGAGAGAGTCTGGACCGAGTTGCGGGGAGAGAGGAGAGAGAATGGACCGAGTTGCGGGGAGAGAGGAGAGAGTTCGGACCGAGTTGGGGGAGAGAGGAGAGAGTCTGGACCGAGTTGCGGGGAGAGAGGAGAGAGTCTGGACTGAGTTGGGGAAGAGAGTAGAGAGTCCGGACCGAGTTGGGGGAGAGAGGAGAGAGTCTGGACGGAGTTGGGGGAGAGAGGAGAGAGTCCAGACTGAGTTGCGGGGAGAGAGGAGAGAGTCCGGACCGAGTTGCGGGGAGAGAGGAGACAGTCCGGACCGAGTTGCGGGAGAGAGGAGAGAATCCGGACCGAGTTGCGGGGAGAGAGGAGAGAGTCCGGACCGAGTCGCTGGGAGAGAGGAGAGAGTCCGGACCGAGTTGCGGGGAGAGAGGAGACAGTCTGGACCGAGTTGCAGGGAGAGAGGAGAGAGTCCGGACCGAGTTGCCGGAAGAAAGTCCGGACTGAGTTGCGGGGAGAGAGGAGAGAGTCCGGACCGAGTTGCAGGGAGAGAGGAGAGAGTCTGGACCGAGTTGCGGGGAGAGAGGAGAGAGTCCGGACCGAGCTTCAGGGAGAGAGGAGAGTGTCTGGACCGAGTTGCGGAGAGAGAGGAGAGAGGCCGGACCGAGTTGCGGGGAGAGAGGAGAGAGTCCGGACACAGTTGCGGGGAGCGAGCAGAGAGTCCGGACACAGTTGCCGGGAGCGAGGAGAGAGTCCGGACCGAGTTGCGGGGAGAGAGGAGAGAGTCTGGACCGAGTTGGGGGGAGAGAGGAGACAGTCCGGACCGAGTTGCGGGGAGATGGGAGACAGTCCGGACCGAGTTTCGGGGAGAGGGGAGAGAGTCCGGACCGAATTACGGGGAGCGAGGAGAGAGTCCGGACCGAGTTGTGGGGAGAGAGGAGAGAGTCTGGACCGAGTTGGGGGAGAGAGGAGAGAGTCTGGACCGAGTTGGGGGAGAGAGCAGAGAGTCTGGACCGAGTTGGGGGGAGAGAGGAGACAGTCCGGACCGAGTTGCGGGGAGAGAGTAGAGAGTCCGGTCCGAGTTGTGGGGAGAGAGGAGTGAGTCCGGACCGAGTTGCAGGGAGAGAGTCCGGACCGAGTTGCCGGGAGAAAGTACGTACTGAGTTGCGGGGAGAGAGGAGAGAGTCTGGACCGAGTTGTGGGGTGAGAGGAGAGAGACCAAACCGAGTTGTGGGGAGAGAGGAGAGAGTCTGGACCGAGTTGGGGGAGAGAGGAGAGACTCCGGACCGAGTTGCGGGGAGAGAGGAGAGAGTCTGGACTGAGTTGCGGGGAGAGAGGAGAGAGTCTGGACCGAGTTGCGGGGAGAAAGTCCGGACCGAGATGCGAGGAGACAGTCCGGACTGAGTTGCGAGGAGACAGTCCGGACCGAGTTGGGGGAGAGAGGAGACAGTCCGGACCGAGTTGGGGGAGAGAGGAGAGAGTCTGGACCGAGTTGCAGGGAGAGAGGAGAGAGTCCGGACCGAGTTGCGGGGAGAGAGGAGACAGTCCGGACCGAGTTGGGGGAGAGAGGAGAGAGTCCGAACCAAGTTGGGGGAGAGAGGAGAGAGTCCGGACCGAGTTGCGGGGAGAGAGGAGACAGTCCGCACCGAGTTGCGGGGAGAGAGTCTGGACCGAGTTGGGGGAGAGAGCAGACATTCCGGACCGAGATGCGGGGAGTGAGGAGAGAGTCCGGACCGAGTTTCGGGGAGAGAGGAGAGTGTCTGGACCGAGTTGCGGAGAGAGAGGAGAGAGGCCGGACCGAGTTGCGGGGAGAGAGGAGAGAGTCCGGACACAGTTGCGGGGAGCGAGGAGAGAGTCCGGACCGAGTTGGGGGGAGAGAGGAGAGAGTCTGGACCGAGTTGGGGGAGAGAGGAGAGAGTCTGGACCGAGTTGGGGGAGAGAGCAGAGAGTCTGGACCGAGTTGGGGGGAGAGAGGAGAGAGTCTGGACCGAGTTGCGGGGAGAGAGGAGAGAGAATGGACCGAGTTGCGGGGAGAGAGGAGAGAGTTCGGACCGAGTTGGGGGAGAGAGGAGAAAGTCTGGACCGATTTGCGGGGTGAGAGGAGAGAGTCCGGACCGAGTTGCGGGGAGAGAGGAGAGAGTCTGGACTGAGTTGGGGGAGAGAGTAGAGAGTCCGGACCGAGTTGGGGGAGAGAGGAGAGAGTTTGGACCGAGTTGGGGGAGAGAGGAGAGAGTCCGGACCGAGTTGCGGGGAGAGAGGAGAGAGTCCGGACCGAGTTGCGGGGAGAGAGGAGACAGTCCGGACCGAGTTGCGGGGAGAGGGGAGAGAGTCCGGACCGAGTTGCGGGGAGAGGGGTGAGAGTCCGGACCGAGTTGCGGGGAGAGAGGAGAGAGTCTGGACCGAGTTGCCGGGAGAGAGGAGAGAGTCTGGACCGAGTTGGGGGAGAGAGGAGAGAGTCTGGACCGAGTTGCGGGGAGAGAGGAGAGAGTCCGGACCGAGTTGCGGGGAGAGAGGAGACAGTCCGAACCGAGTTGGGGGAGAGAGGAGCGAGTCCGGACCGAGTTGTGGGGAGACAGTCCAGACCGAGTTGCGGGGAGAGAGGAGAGAGTACGGACCGAGTTGCGGGGAGAGAGGAGAGAGTCTGGACCGAGTTGGGGGAGAGAGGAGAGAGTCTGGACAGAGTTGGGGAAAGAGAGGAGGGAGTCTGGACCGAGTTGCGGAGAGAGAGGAGAGAGTCCAGACACAGTTGCTGGGAGAGAGGAGACAGTCCGGACCGAGTTGCAGGGAGAGAGGAGTGAGTCCGGACCGAGTTGGGGGAGAGAGGAGACAGTCCGGACTGAGTTGGGGGAGAGAGGAGACAGTCCGGACTGAGTTGGGGGAGAGAGGAGAGAGTCTGGACCGAGTTGCGGAGAGAGAGGAGAGAGTCCAGACACAGTTGCGGGGAGAGAGGAGACAGTCCGGACCGAGTTGGGGGAGAGAGGAGAGAGTCTGGACCGAGTTGCGGAGAGAGAGGAGAGAGTCCAGACACAGTTGCGGGGACAGAGGAGACAGTCCGGACCGAGTTGCGGGGAGAGAGTAGAGAGTCCGGTCCGAGTTGTGGGGAGAGAGGAGTGAGTCCGGACCGAGTTGCAGGGAGAGAGTCCGGACCGAGATGCCGGGAGAAAGTACGTACTGAGTTGCGGGGAGAGAGGAGAGAGTCTGGACCGAGTTGTGGGGTGAGAGGAGAGAGACCAAACCGAGTTGTGGGGAGAGAGGAGAGAGTCTGGACCGAGTTGGGGGAGAGAGGAGAGACTCCGGACCGAATTGCGGGGTGAGAGGAGAGAGTCTGGACTGAGTTGCGGGGAGAGAGGAGAGAGTCTGGACCGAGTTGCGGGGAGAAAGTCCGGACCGAGATGCGAGGAGACAGTCCGGACTGAGTTGCGAGGAGACAGTCCGGACCGAGTTGGGGGAGAGAGGAGAGAGTCCGGACCGAGTTGGGGGAGAGAGGAGAGAGTCTGGACCGAGTTGCAGGGAGAGGGGAGAGAGTCCGGACCGAGTTGCGGGGAGAGAGGAGACAGTCCGGACCGAGTTGGGGGAGAGAGGAGAGAGTCCGAACCAAGTTGGGGGAGAGAGGAGAGAGTCCGGACCGAGTTGCGGGGAGAGAGGAGACAGTCCGCACCGAGTTGCGGGGAGAGAGTCTGGACCGAGTTGGGGGAGAGAGCAGACATTCCGGACCGAGATGCGGGGAGTGAGGAGAGAGTCCGGACCGAGTTTCGGGGAGAGAGGAGAGTGTCTGGACCGATTTGCGGAGAGAGAGGAGAGAGGCCGGACCGAGTTGCGGGGAGAGAGGAGAGAGTCCGGACACAGTTGCGGGGAGCGAGGAGAGAGTCCGGACCGAGTTGTGGGGAGAGAGGAGAGAGTCTGGACCGAGTTGGGGGAGAGAGGAGAGAGTCTGGACCGAGTTGGGGGAGAGAGCAGAGAGTCTGGACCGAGTTGGGGGGAGAGAGGAGAGAGTCTGGACCGAGTTGCGGGGAGAGAGGAGAGAGAATGGACCGAGTTGCGGGGAGAGAGGAGAGAGTTCGGACCGAGTTGGGGGAGAGAGGAGAAAGTCTGGACCGATTTGCGGGGTGAGAGGAGAGAGTCCGGACCGAGTTGCGGGGAGAGAGGAGAGAGTCTGGACTGAGTTGGGGGAGAGAGGAGAGAGTTTGGACCGAGTTGGGGGAGAGAGGAGAGAGTCCGGACCGAGTTGCGGGGAGAGAGGAGAGAGTCCGGACCGAGTTGCGGGGAGAGAGGAGACAGTCCGGACCGAGTTGCGGGAGAGAGGAGAGAGTCCGGACCGAGTTGCGGGGAGAGAGGAGAGAGTCCGGACCGAGTTGCGGGGAGAGAGGAGAGAGTCCGGACCGAGTTGCGGGGAGAGAGGAGAGTCCGGACGGAGTTCCGGGGAGAGAGGAGAGTGTCTGGACCGAGTTGCGGGGAGAGAGGAGAGAGGCCGGACCGAGTTGCGTGGAGAGAGGAGAGAGTCCGGACACAGTTGCGGGGAGCGAGGAGAGAGTCCGGACACAGTTGCAGGGAGCGAGGAGAGAGTCCGGACACAGTTGCGGGGAGCGAGGAGAGAGTCCGGACCGAGTTGCGGGGAGAGAGGAGAGAGTCTGGACCGAGTTGGGGGGAGAGAGGAGAGAGTCCGGACCGAGTTGCGGGGAGATGGGAGACAGTCCGGACCGAGTTGCGGGGAGATGGGAGACAGTCCGGACCGAGTTTCGGGGAGACAGTCCGGACCGAGATGCGAGGAGACAGTCCGGACCGAGTTGCGAGGAGACAGCCCGGACCGAGTTGGGGGAGAGAGGAGAGAGACCGGACCGAGTTGGGGGAGAGAGCAGAGAGTCTGGACCGAGTTGGGGGGAGAGAGGAGAGAGTCTGGACCGAGTTGCGGGGAGAGAGGAGAGAGAATGGACCGAGTTGCGGGGAGAGAGGAGAGAGTCCGGACCGAGTTGGGGGAGAGAGGAGAGAGTCTGGACGGAGTTGGGGGAGAGAGGAGAGAGTCCAGACTGAGTTGCGGGGAGAGAGGAGAGAGTCCGGACCGAGTTGCGGGGAGAGAGGAGACAGTCCGGACCGAGTCGCGGGAGAGAGGAGAGAGTCCGGACCGAGTTGCGGGGAGAGAGGAGACAGTCTGGACCGAGTTGCAGGGAGAGAGGAGAGAGTCCGGACCGAGTTGCCGGAAGAAAGTCCGGACTGAGTTGCGGGGAGAGAGGAGAGAGTCCGGACCGAGTTGCAGGGAGAGAGGAGAGAGTCTGGACCGAGTTGCGGGGAGAGAGGAGAGAGTCCGGACCGAGCTTCAGGGAGAGAGGAGAGTGTCTGGACCGAGTTGCGGAGAGAGAGGAGAGAGGCCGGACCGAGTTGCGGGGAGAGAGGAGAGAGTCCGGACACAGTTGCGGGGAGCGAGCAGAGAGTCCGGACACAGTTGCCGGGAGCGAGGAGAGAGTCCGGACCGAGTTGCGGGGAGAGAGGAGAGAGTCTGGACCGAGTTGGGGGGAGAGAGGAGACAGTCCGGACCGAGTTGCGGGGAGATGGGAGACAGTCCGGACCGAGTTTCGGGGAGAGGGGAGAGAGTCCGGACCGAATTACGGGGAGCGAGGAGAGAGTCCGGACCGAGTTGTGGGGAGAGAGGAGAGAGTCTGGACCGAGTTGGGGGAGAGAGGAGAGAGTCTGGACCGAGTTGGGGGAGAGAGCAGAGAGTCTGGACCGAGTTGGGGGGAGAGAGGAGAGAGTCTGGACCGAGTTGCGGGGAGAGAGGAGAGAGAATGGACCGAGTTGCGGGGAGAGAGGAGAGAGTTCGGACCGAGTTGGGGGAGAGAGGAGAAAGTCTGGACCGATTTGCGGGGTGAGAGGAGAGAGTCCGGACCGAGTTGCGGGGAGAGAGGAGAGAGTCTGGACTGAGTTGGGGGAGAGAGTAGAGAGTCCGGACCGAGTTGGGGGAGAGAGGAGAGAGTTTGGACCGAGTTGGGGGAGAGAGGAGAGAGTCCGGACCGAGTTGCGGGGAGAGAGGAGAGAGTCCGGACCGAGTTGCGGGGAGAGAGGAGACAGTCCGGACCGAGTTGCGGGGAGAGGGGAGAGAGTCCGGACCGAGTTGCGGGGAGAGGGGAGAGAGTCCGGACCGAGTTGCGGGGAGAGAGGAGAGAGTCTGGACCGAGTTGCCGGGAGAGAGGAGAGAGTCTGGACCGAGTTGGGGGAGAGAGGAGAGAGTCTGGACCGAGTTGCGGGGAGAGAGGAGAGAGTCCGGACCGAGTTGCGGGGAGAGAGGAGACAGTCCGAACCGAGTTGGGGGAGAGAGGAGCGAGTCCGGACCGAGTTGTGGGGAGACAGTCCAGACCGAGTTGCGGGGAGAGAGGAGAGAGTACGGACCGAGTTGCGGGGAGAGAGGAGAGAGTCTGGACCGAGTTGGGGGAGAGAGGAGAGAGTCTGGACAGAGTTGGGGAAAGAGAGGAGGGAGTCTGGACCGAGTTGCGGAGAGAGAGGAGAGAGTCCAGACACAGTTGCTGGGAGAGAGGAGACAGTCCGGACCGAGTTGCAGGGAGAGAGGAGTGAGTCCGGACCGAGTTGGGGGAGAGAGGAGACAGTCCGGACTGAGTTGGGGGAGAGAGGAGACAGTCCGGACTGAGTTGGGGGAGAGAGGAGAGAGTCTGGACCGAGTTGCGGAGAGAGAGGAGAGAGTCCAGACACAGTTGCGGGGAGAGAGGAGACAGTCCGGACCGAGTTGGGGGAGAGAGGAGAGAGTCTGGACCGAGTTGCGGAGAGAGAGGAGAGAGTCCAGACACAGTTGCGGGGACAGAGGAGACAGTCCGGACCGAGTTGCGGGGAGAGAGTAGAGAGTCCGGTCCGAGTTGTGGGGAGAGAGGAGTGAGTCCGGACCGAGTTGCAGGGAGAGAGTCCGGACCGAGATGCCGGGAGAAAGTACGTACTGAGTTGCGGGGAGAGAGGAGAGAGTCTGGACCGAGTTGTGGGGTGAGAGGAGAGAGACCAAACCGAGTTGTGGGGAGAGAGGAGAGAGTCTGGACCGAGTTGGGGGAGAGAGGAGAGACTCCGGACCGAGTTGCGGGGTGAGAGGAGAGAGTCTGGACTGAGTTGCGGGGAGAGAGGAGAGAGTCTGGACCGAGTTGCGGGGAGAAAGTCCGGACCGAGATGCGAGGAGACAGTCCGGACTGAGTTGCGAGGAGACAATCCGGACCGAGTTGGGGGAGAGAGGAGAGAGTCCGGACCGAGTTGGGGGAGAGAGGAGAGAGTCTGGACCGAGTTGCAGGGAGAGGGGAGAGAGTCCGGACCGAGTTGCGGGGAGAGAGGAGACAGTCCGGACCGAGTTGGGGGAGAGAGGAGAGAGTCCGAACCAAGTTGGGGGAGAGAGGAGAGAGTCCGGACCGAGTTGCGGGGAGAGAGGAGACATTCCGGACCGAGATGCGGGGAGTGAGGAGAGAGTCCGGACCGAGTTTCGGGGAGAGAGGAGAGTGTCTGGACCGATTTGCGGAGAGAGAGGAGAGAGGCCGGACCGAGTTGCGGGGAGAGAGGAGAGAGTCCGGACACAGTTGCGGGGAGCGAGGAGAGAGTCCGGACCGAGTTGTGGGGAGAGAGGAGAGAGTCTGGACCGAGTTGGGGGGAGAGAGGAGAGAGTCTGGACCGAGTTGGGGGAGAGAGCAGAGAGTCTGGACCGAGTTGGGGGGAGAGAGGAGAGAGTCTGGACCGAGTTGCGGGGAGAGAGGAGAGAGAATGGACCGAGTTGCGGGGAGAGAGGAGAGAGTTCGGACCGAGTTGGGGGAGAGAGGAGAAAGTCTGGACCGATTTGCGGGGTGAGAGGAGAGAGTCCGGACCGAGTTGCGGGGAGAGAGGAGAGAGTCTGGACTGAGTTGGGGGAGAGAGTAGAGAGTCCGGACCGAGTTGGGGGAGAGAGGAGAGAGTTTGGACCGAGTTGGGGGAGAGAGGAGAGAGTCCGGACCGAGTTGCGGGGAGAGAGGAGAGAGTCCGGACCGAGTTGCGGGGAGAGAGGAGACAGTCCGGACCGAGTTGCGGGAGAGAGGAGAGAGTCCGGACCGAGTTGCGGGGAGAGAGGAGAGAGTCCGGACCGAGTTGCGGGGAGAGAGGAGAGAGTCCGGACCGAGTTGCGGGGAGAGAGGAGAGTCCGGACGGAGTTTCGGGGAGAGAGGAGAGTGTCTGGACCGAGTTGCGGGGAGAGAGGAGAGAGGCCGGACCGAGTTGCGTGGAGAGAGGAGAGAGTCCGGACACAGTTGCGGGGAGCGAGGAGAGAGTCCGGACACAGTTGCAGGGAGCGAGGAGAGAGTCCGGACACAGTTGCGGGGAGCGAGGAGAGAGTCCGGACCGAGTTGCGGGGAGAGAGGAGAGAGTCTGGACCGAGTTGGGGGGAGAGAGGAGAGAGTCCGGACCGAGTTGCGGGGAGATGGGAGACAGTCCGGACCGAGTTGCGGGGAGATGGGAGACAGTCCGGACCGAGTTTCGGGGAGACAGTCCGGACCGAGATGCGAGGAGACAGTCCGGACCGAGTTGCGAGGAGACAGCCCGGACCGAGTTGGGGGAGAGAGGAGAGAGACCGGACCGAGTTGGGGGAGAGAGCAGAGAGTCTGGACCGAGTTGGGGGGAGAGAGGAGAGAGTCTGGACCGAGTTGCGGGGAGAGAGGAGAGAGAATGGACCGAGTTGCGGGGAGAGAGGAGAGAGTTCGGACCGAGTTGGGGGAGAGAGGAGAGAGTCTGGACCGAGTTGCGGGGAGAGAGGAGAGAGTCTGGACTGAGTTGGGGAAGAGAGTAGAGAGTCCGGACCGAGTTGGGGGAGAGAGGAGAGAGTCTGGACGGAGTTGGGGGAGAGAGGAGAGAGTCCAGACTGAGTTGCGGGGAGAGAGGAGAGAGTCCGGACCGAGTTGCGGGGAGAGAGGAGACAGTCCGGACCGAGTTGCGGGAGAGAGGAGAGAATCCGGACCGAGTTGCGGGGAGAGAGGAGAGAGTCCGGACCGAGTCGCGGGGAGAGAGGAGAGAGTCCGGACCGAGTTGCGGGGAGAGAGGAGACAGTCTGGACCGAGTTGCAGGGAGAGAGGAGAGAGTCCGGACCGAGTTGCCGGAAGAAAGTCCGGACTGAGTTGCGGGGAGAGAGGAGAGAGTCCGGACCGAGTTGCAGGGAGAGAGGAGAGAGTCTGGACCGAGTTGCGGGGAGAGAGGAGAGAGTCCGGACCGAGCTTCAGGGAGAGAGGAGAGTGTCTGGACCGAGTTGCGGAGAGAGAGGAGAGAGGCCGGACCGAGTTGCGGGGAGAGAGGAGAGAGTCCGGACACAGTTGCGGGGAGCGAGCAGAGAGTCCGGACCGAGTTGCGGGGAGAGAGGAGAGAGTCTGGACCGACTTGGGGGGAGAGAGGAGACAGTCCGGACCGAGTTGCGGGGAGATGGCAGACAGTCCGGACCGAGTTTCGGGGAGAGGGGAGAGAGTCCGGACCGAATTACGGGGAGAGAGGAGAGAGTCCGGACCGAGTTGCCGGGAGAGAGGAGAGAGTCTGGACCGAGTTGGGGGAGAGAGGAGAGAGTCTGGACCGAGTTGGGGGAGAGAGCAGAGAGTCTGGACCGAGTTGGGGGGAGAGAGGAGAGAGTCTGGACCGAGTTGCGGGGAGAGAGGAGAGAGAATGGACCGAGTTGCGAGGAGAGAGGAGAGAGGCCGGACCGAGTTGCGGGGAGAGAGGAGAGAGTCTGGACTGAGTTGGGGGAGAGAGGAGAGAGTCCGGACCGAGTTGGGGGAGAGAGGAGACAGTCTGGACTGAGTTGCAGGGAGAGAGGAGAGAGTCCGGACCGAGTTGCCGGGAGAAAGTCCGGACTGAGTTGCGGGGAGAGAGGAGAGAGTCCAGACCGAGTTGCGGGGAGAGAGGAGAGAGTCCGGACCGAGTTTCGGGGAGACAGTCCGGACCGAGTTGGGGGAGAGAGGAGAGAGACCGGACCGAGTTGGGGGAGAGAGCAGAGAGTCTGGACCGAGTTGGGGGGAGAGAGGAGAGAGTCTGGACCGAGTTGCGGGGAGAGAGGAGAGAGAATGGACCGAGTTGCGGGGAGAGAGGAGAGAGTTGGGACCGAGTTGGGGGAGAGAGGAGAGAGTCTGGACCGAGTTGCGGGGAGAGAGGAGAGTGTCTGAACTGAGTTGGGGGAGAGAGTAGAGAGTCCGGACCGAGTTGGGGGAGAGAGGAGAGAGTCTGGACCGAGTTGGGGGAGAGAGGAGAGAGTCCGGACCGAGTTGCGGGGAGAGAGGAGAGAGTCCGGACCGAGTTGCGGGGAGAGAGGAGACAGTCCGGACCGAGTTGCGGGAGAGAGGAGAGAATCCGGACCGAGTTGCGGGGAGAGAGGAGAGAGTCCGGACCGAGTTGCGGGGAGAGAGGAGACAGTCCGGACCGAGTTGCGGGGAGAGAGGAGAGACTCCGGTCCGAGTTGCGGGGAGAGAGGAGAGAGTCCGGACCGAGTTGCCGTGAAAGAGGAGACAGTCCGGACCGAGTCGCGGGGAGAGAGGAGAGAGTCCGGACCGAGTTGGGGGAGAGAGGAGAGAGTCTGGACCGAGTTGGGGGAGAGAGGAGAGAGTCCGGACCGAGTTGCGGGGAGAGAGGAGAGAGTCCGGACCGAGTTGCGGGGAGAGAGGAGACAGTCCGGACCGAGTTGCGGGAGAGAGGAGAGAATCCGGACCGAGTTGCGGGGAGAGAGGAGAGAGTCCGGACCGAGTTGCGGGGAGAGAGGAGACAGTCCGGACCGAGTTGCGGGGACAGAGGAGAGAGTCCGGACCGAGTTGCGGGGAGAGAGGAGAGAGTCCGGACCGAGTTGCCGTGAAAGAGGAGACAGTCCGGACTGAGTTGCGGGTAGAGAGGAGAGAGTCTGGACCGAGTTGGGGGAGATAGGAGAGAGTCCGGACCGAGTTGCGGGGAGAGAGGAGAGAGGCCGGACCGAGTTGCGGGGAGAGAGGAGAGAGTCTGGACTGAGTTGGGGGAGAGAGGAGAGAGTCCGGACCGAGTTGGGGGAGAGAGGAGACAGTCTGGACTGAGTTGCAGGGAGAGAGGAGAGAGTCCGGACCGAGTTGCCGGGAGAAAGTCCGGACTGAGTTGCGGGGAGAGAGGAGAGAGGCCGGACCGAGTTGCCGGGAGAGAGGAGAGAGTCCGGACACAGTTGCGGGGAGCGAGGAGAGAGTCCGGACACAGTTGCGGGGAGCGAGGAGAGAGTCCGGAACGAGTTGCGGGGAGAGAGGAGAGAGTCTGGACAGAGTTGAGGGGAGAGAGGAGAGAGTCTGGACCGAGTTGCGGGGAGAGAGGAGACAGTCCGGACCGAGTTGCGGGGAGATGGGAGACAGTCCGGACCGAGTTGCGGGGAGATGGGAGACAGTCAGGACCGAGTTTCGGGGAGACAGTCCGGACCGAGATGCAAGGAGACAGTCCGGACCGAGTTGCGGGGAGAGAGGAGACAGTCCGGACCGAGTTGGGGGAGAGAGGAGAGAGTCCGTACAGAGTTGGGGGAGAGAGGAGAGAGTCCGGACACAGTTGCGGGGAGAGAGGAGAGAGTCCGGACCGAGTTGTGGGGAGAGAGGAGACAGTCTGGACCGAGTTGGGGGAGAGAGGAGAGAGTCCGGACCGAGTTGGGGGAGAGAGGAGAGAGTCCGGACCAAGTTGCGGGGAGAGAGGAGAGAGTCCGGACCCAGTTGCGGGGAGAGAGGAGACAGTCCGGACCGAGTTGGGGGAGAGAGGAGAGAGTCCGGACCAAGTTGCGGGGAGAGAGGAGAGAGTCCGGACCGAGTTGCGGGGAGAGAGGAGACAGTCCGGACCGAGTTGCCAGGAGAGAGGAGAGAGTCCAGACCGAGTTGCGGGGAGAGAGGAGAGAGTCCGGACACAGTTGCGGGGAGAGAGGAGACAGTCCGGACCGAGTTGCGGGGAGAGAGTCTGGACGGAGTTGGGGGAGAGAGCAGACATTCCGGACCGAGATGCGGGGAGTGAGGAGAGAGTCCGGACCGAGTTGCGGGGAGAGAGGAGAGTGTCCGGACCGAGATGCGGGGAGAGGGGAGAGGGTCCGGACCGAGTTGCGGGGAGAGAGGAGAGAGTCCGGTCCGAGTTGCGAGGAGAGAGGAGAGAGTCCGGACTGAGTTGCGGGGAGAGAGGAGAGAGTCTGGACCGAGTTGCGGAGAGAGGAGAGAGTCTGGACCGAGTTGGGGGGAGAGGGGTGAGAGTGCGGACCGAGTTGGGGGAGAGAGGAAACAGTCTGGACCGAGTTGCAGGGAGAGAGGAGTGAGTCCGGACAGAGTTGCGGGGAGAGAGGAGAGAGTCCGGACCGAGTTGCGGGAGAGAGGAGAGAATCCGGACCGAGTTGCGGGGAGAGAGGAGAGAGTCCGGACCGAGTTGCGGGGAGAGAGGAGACAGTCCGGACCGAGTTGCGGGGAGAGAGGAGAGAGTCCGGACCGAGTTGCCGTGAAAGAGGAGACAGTCCGGACTGAGTTGCGGGTAGAGTGGAGAGAGTCTGGACCGAGTTGGGGGAGAGAGGAGAGAGTCCGGACCGAGTCGCGGGGAGAGAGGAGAGAGTCCGGACCGAGTTGTGGGGAGAGAGGAGAGAGTCTGGACCGAGTTGGGGGGAGAGGGGAGAGAGTCCGGACCGAGTTGGGGGAGAGAGGAGACAGTCTGGACCGAGTTGCAGGGAGAGAGGAGAGAGTCCGGATCGAGTTGCGGGGAGAGAGGAGACAGTCCGGACCGAGTTGCGGGAGAGAGGAGAGAATCCGGACCGAGTTGCGGGGAGAGAGGAGAGAGTCCGGACCGAGTTGCGGGGAGAGAGGAGACAGTCCGGACCGAGTTGCGGGGAGAGAGGAGAGACTCCGGTCCGAGTTGCGGGGAGAGAGGAGAGAGTCCGGACCGAGTTGCCGTGAAAGAGGAGACAGTCCGGACCGAGTCGCGGGGAGAGAGGAGAGAGTCCGGACCGAGTTGGGGGAGAGAGGAGAGAGTCTGGACCGAGTTGGGGGAGAGAGGAGAGAGTCCGGACCGAGTTGCGGGGAGAGAGGAGAGAGTCCGGACCGAGTTGCGGGGAGAGAGGAGACAGTCCGGACCGAGTTGCGGGAGAGAGGAGAGAATCCGGACCGAGTTGCGGGGAGAGAGGAGAGAGTCCGGACCGAGTTGCGGGGAGAGAGGAGACAGTCCGGACCGAGTTGCGGGGACAGAGGAGAGAGTCCGGACCGAGTTGCGGGGAGAGAGGAGAGAGTCCGGACCGAGTTGCCGTGAAAGAGGAGACAGTCCGGACTGAGTTGCGGGTAGAGAGGAGAGAGTCTGGACCGAGTTGGGGGAGATAGGAGAGAGTCCGGACCGAGTTGCGGGGAGAGAGGAGAGAGGCCGGACCGAGTTGCGGGGAGAGAGGAGAGAGTCTGGACTGAGTTGGGGGAGAGAGGAGAGAGTCCGGACCGAGTTGGGGGAGAGAGGAGACAGTCTGGACTGAGTTGCAGGGAGAGAGGAGAGAGTCCGGACCGAGTTGCCGGGAGAAAGTCCGGACTGAGTTGCGGGGAGAGAGGAGAGAGGCCGGACCGAGTTGCCGGGAGAGAGGAGAGAGTCCGGACACAGTTGCGGGGAGCGAGGAGAGAGTCCGGACACAGTTGCGGGGAGCGAGGAGAGAGTCCGGAACGAGTTGCGGGGAGAGAGGAGAGAGTCTGGACAGAGTTGAGGGGAGAGAGGAGAGAGTCTGGACCGAGTTGCGGGGAGAGAGGAGACAGTCCGGACCGAGTTGCGGGGAGATGGGAGACAGTCCGGACCGAGTTGCGGGGAGATGGGAGACAGTCAGGACCGAGTTTCGGGGAGACAGTCCGGACCGAGATGCAAGGAGACAGTCCGGACCGAGTTGCGGGGAGAGAGGAGACAGTCCGGACCGAGTTGGGGGAGAGAGGAGAGAGTCCGTACAGAGTTGGGGGAGAGAGGAGAGAGTCCGGACACAGTTGCGGGGAGAGAGGAGAGAGTCCGGACCGAGTTGTGGGGAGAGAGGAGACAGTCTGGACCGAGTTGGGGGAGAGAGGAGAGAGTCCGGACCGAGTTGGGGGAGAGAGGAGAGAGTCCGGACCAAGTTGCGGGGAGAGAGGAGAGAGTCCGGACCCAGTTGCGGGGAGAGAGGAGACAGTCCGGACCGAGTTGGGGGAGAGAGGAGAGAGTCCGGACCAAGTTGCGGGGAGAGAGGAGAGAGTCCGGACCGAGTTGCGGGGAGAGAGGAGACAGTCCGGACCGAGTTGCCAGGAGAGAGGAGAGAGTCCAGACCGAGTTGCGGGGAGAGAGGAGAGAGTCCGGACACAGTTGCGGGGAGAGAGGAGACAGTCCGGACCGAGTTGCGGGGAGAGAGTCTGGACGGAGTTGGGGGAGAGAGCAGACATTCCGGACCGAGATGCGGGGAGTGAGGAGAGAGTCCGGACCGAGTTGCGGGGGAGAGAGGAGAGTGTCCGGACCGAGATGCGGGGAGAGGGGAGAGGGTCCGGACCGAGTTGCGGGGAGAGAGGAGAGAGTCCGGTCCGAGTTGCGAGGAGAGAGGAGAGAGTCCGGACTGAGTTGCGGGGAGAGAGGAGAGAGTCTGGACCGAGTTGCGGAGAGAGGAGAGAGTCTGGACCGAGTTGGGGGGAGAGGGGTGAGAGTGCGGACCGAGTTGGGGGAGAGAGGAAACAGTCTGGACCGAGTTGCAGGGAGAGAGGAGTGAGTCCGGACAGAGTTGCGGGGAGAGAGGAGAGAGTCCGGACCGAGTTGCGGGAGAGAGGAGAGAATCCGGACCGAGTTGCGGGGAGAGAGGAGAGAGTCCGGACCGAGTTGCGGGGAGAGAGGAGACAGTCCGGACCGAGTTGCGGGGAGAGAGGAGAGAGTCCGGACCGAGTTGCCGTGAAAGAGGAGACAGTCCGGACTGAGTTGCGGGTAGAGTGGAGAGAGTCTGGACCGAGTTGGGGGAGAGAGGAGAGAGTCCGGACCGAGTCGCGGGGAGAGAGGAGAGAGTCCAGACCGAGTTGTGGGGAGAGAGGAGAGAGTCTGGACCGAGTTGGGGGGAGAGGGGAGAGAGTCCGGACCGAGTTGGGGGAGAGAGGAGACAGTCTGGACCGAGTTGCAGGGAGAGAGGAGAGAGTCCGGATCGAGTTGCCGGGAGAAAGTCCGGACTGAGTTGCGGGGAGAGAGGAGAGAGTCCGGACCGAGTTGCGGGGAGAGAGGAGAGAGTCCGGACCGAGTTTTGGGGAGAGAGGAGAGAGTCTGGACCGAGATGCGAGGAGAGCGGAGAGAGGCCGGACCGAGTTGCGGGTAGAGAGGAGAGAGTCTGGACTGAGTTGGGGGAGAGAGGAGAGAGTCCGGACCGAGTTGGGGGAGAGAGGAGACAGTCTGGACTGAGTTGCAGGGAGAGAGGAGATAGTCCGGACCGAGTTGCCGGGAGAAAGTCTGGACTGAGTTGCGGGGAGAGAGGAGAGAGGCCGGACCGAATTGCGGGGAGAGAGGAGAGAGTCCGGACACAGTTGTGGGGAGAGAGGAGACAGTCCGGACCGAGTTGCGGGGAGAGAGGAGAGAGTCCGGACCGAGTCGCGGGGAGAGAGGAGAGAGTCCGGACCGAGTTGTGGGGAGAGAGGAGAGAGTCTGGACCGAGTTGGGGGGAGAGGGGAGAGAGTCCGGACCGAGTTGGGGGAGAGAGGAGACAGTCTGGACCGAGTTGCAGGGAGAGAGGAGAGAGTCCGGATCGAGTTGCCGGGAGAAAGTCCGGACTGAGTTGCGGGGAGAGAGGAGAGAGTCCGGACCGAGTTGCGGGGAGAGAGGAGAGAGTCCGGACCGAGTTTCGGGGAGAGAGGAGACAGTCTGGACTGAGTTGCAGGGAGAGAGGAGATAGTCCGGACCGAGTTGCCGGGAGAAAGTCTGGACTGAGTTGCGGGGAGAGAGGAGAGAGTCCGGACCGAGTTGTGGGGAGAGAGGAGAGAGTCCGGACACAGTTGGGGGGAGAGGGGAGAGAGTCCGGACCGAGTTGGGGGAGAGAGGAGACAGTCTGGACCGAGTTGCAGGGAGAGAGGAGAGAGTCCGGATCGAGTTGCCGGGAGAAAGTCCGGACTGAGTTGCGGGGAGAGAGGAGAGAGTCCGGACCGAGTTGCGGGGAGAGAGGAGAGAGTCCGGACCGAGTTTCGGGGAGAGAGGAGACAGTCTGGACTGAGTTGCAGGGAGAGAGGAGATAGTCCGGACCGAGTTGCCGGGAGAAAGTCTGGACTGAGTTGCGGGGAGAGAGGAGAGAGTCCGGACCGAGTTGTGGGGAGAGAGGACTGAGTCTGGACCGAGTTGGGGGGAGAGGGGAGAGAGTCCGGACCGAGTTGGGGGAGAGAGGAGACAGTCTGGACCGAGTTGCAGGGAGAGAGGAGAGAGTCCGGATCGAGTTGCCGGGAGAAAGTCCGGACTGAGTTGCGGGGAGAGAGGAGAGAGTCCGGACCGAGTTGCGGGGAGAGAGGAGAGAGTCCGGACCGAGTTTCGGGGAGAGAGGAGACAGTCTGGACTGAGTTGCAGGGAGAGAGGAGATAGTCCGGACCGAGTTGCCGGGAGAAAGTCTGGACTGAGTTGCGGGGAGAGAGGAGAGAGGCCGGACCGAATTGCGGGGAGAGAGGAGAGAGTCCGGACACAGTTGTGGGGAGAGAGGAGACAGTCCGGACCGAGTTGCGGGGAGAGAGGAGAGAGTCCGGACCGAGTTGCCGTGAAAGAGGAGACAGTCCGGACTGAGTTGTGGGTAGAGAGGAGAGAGTCTGGACCGAGTTGAGGGGAGAGAGGAGAGAGTCCGGACCGAGTCGCGGGGAGAGAGGAGAGAGTCCGGACCGAGTTGTGGGGAGAGAGGAGAGAGTCTGGACCGAGTTCGGGGGAGAGGGGAGAGAGTCCGGACCGAGTTGGGGGAGAGAGGAGACAGTCTGGACCGAGTTGCAGGGAGAGAGGAGAGTGTCCGGACCGAGTTGCCGGGAGAAAGTCCGGACTGAGTTGCGGGGAGAGAGGAGAGAGTCCGGACCGAGTTGCGGGGAGAGAGGAGATAGTCCGGACCGAGTTTCGGGGAGAGAGGAGAGAGTCTGGACCGAGTTGCGAGGAGAGAGGAGAGAGGCCGGACCGAGTTGCGGGTAGAGAGGAGAGAGTCTGGACTGAGTTGGGGGAGAGAGGAGAGAGTCCGGACCGAGTTGGGGGAGAGAGGAGACAGTCTGGACTGAGTTGCAGGAAGAGAGGAGAGAGTCCGGACCGAGTTGCCGGGAGAAAGTCCGGACTGAGTTGCGGGGAGAGAGGATAGAGGCCGGACCGAGTTGCGGGGAGAGAGGAGAGAGTCCGGACACTGTTGCGGGGAGCGAGGAGAGAGTCCGGACACAGTTGCGGGGAGCGAGGAGAGAGTCCGGAACGAGTTGCGGGGAGAGAGGAGAGAGTCTGGACTGAGTTGAAGGGAGAGAGGAGAGAGTCTGGACCGAGTTGCGGGGAGAGAGGAGACAGTCCGGACCGAGTTGCGGGGAGATGGGAGACAGTCCGGACCGAGTTGCGGGGAGATGGGAGACAGTCAGGACCGAGTTTCGGGGAGACAGTCCGGACCGAGATGCAAGGAGACAGTCCGGACCGAGTTGCGGGGCGAGAGGAGACAGTCCGGACCGAGTTGGGGGAGAGAGGAGAGAGTCCGTACAGAGTTGGGGGAGAGAGGAGAGAGTCCGGACACAGTTGCGGGGAGAGAGGAGAGAGTCCGGACCGAGTTGAGGGGAGAGAGGAGACAGTCTGGACCGAGTTGGGGGAGAGAGGAGAGAGTCCGGACCGAGTTGGGGGAGAGAGGAGAGAGTCCGGACCAAGTTGCGGGGAGAGAGGAGAGAGTCCGGACCGAGTTGCGGGGAGAGAGGAGACAGTCCGGACCGAGTTGGGGGAGAGAGGAGAGAGTCCGGACCAAGTTGCGGGGAGAGAGGAGAGAGTCCGGACCGAGTTGCGGGGAGAGAGGAGACAGTCCGGACCGAGTTGCCAGGAGAGAGGAGAGAGTCCAGACCGAGTTGCGGGGAGAGAGGAGAGAGTCCGGACACAGTTGCGGGGAGAGAGGAGACAGTCCGGACCGAGTTGCGGGGAGAGAGTCTGGACGGAGTTGGGGGAGAGAGCAGACATTCCGGACCGAGATGCGGGGAGTGAGGAGAGAGTCCGGACCGAGTTGCGGGGAGAGAGGAGAGTGTCCGGACCGAGATTCGGGGAGAGGGGAGAGGGTCCGGACTGAGTTGCGGGGAGAGAGGAGAGAGTCTGGACCGAGTTGCGGAGAGAGGAGAGAGTCTGGACCGAGTTGGGGGGAGAGGGGAGAGAGTGCGGACCGAGTTGGGGGAGAGAGGAAACAGTCTGGACCGAGTTGCAGGGAGAGAGGAGTGAGTCCGGACAGAGTTGCGGGGAGAGAGGAGAGAGTCCGGACCGAGTTTCGGGGAGAGAGGAGAGAGAGTGGACCGAGTTGCGGGGAGTGAGGAGAGAGGCCAGACCGAGTTGCGGGGAGAGAGGAGAGAGTCTGGACTGAGTTGGGGGAGAGAGGAGAGTGTCCAGTCCGAGTTGCGAGGAGAGAGGAGAGAGTCCGGACTGAGTTGCGGGGAGAGAGGAGAGAGTCTGGACCGAGTTGCGGAGAGAGGAGAGAGTCTGGACCGAGTTGGGGGGAGAGGGGAGAGAGTCCGGACCGAGTTGGGGGAGAGAGGAGCGAGGCCGGACCGAGTTGGGGGAGAGAGGAGAGAGTCCGGACCGAGTTGGGGGAGAGAGGAGACAGTCTGGACCGAGTTGCAGGGAGAGAGGAGAGAGTCCGGACCGAGTTGCGGGGAGAGAGGAGAGAGTCTGGACCGAGTTGCGGGGAGTGAGGAGAGAGGCCGGACCGAGTTGCGGGGAGAGAGGAGAGAGTCTGGACTGAGTTGGGGGAGAGAGGAGAGAGTCCGGACCGAGTTGGGGGAGAGAGGAGACAGTCTGGACTGAGTTGCAGGGAGAGAGGAGAGAGTCCGGACCGAGTTGCGGGGAGAGAGGAGAGAGTCCGGACCGAGTTTCGGGGAGAGAGGAGAGAGTCTGGACTGAGTTGGGGGAGAGAGGAGAGAGTCCGGACAGAGTTGGGGGAGAGAGGAGACAGTCTGGACCGAGTTGCAGGGAGAGAGGAGAGAGTCTGGACCGAGTTGCGGGGAGAGAGGAGAGAGTCCGGTCCGAGTTGCGAGGAGAGAGGAGAGAGTCCGGTCCGAGTTGCGAGGAGAGAGGAGAGAGTCCGGACTGAGTTGCGGGGAGAGAGGAGAGAGTCTGGACCGAGTTGCGGGGAGAGAGGAGAGAGTCTGGACCGAGTTGCGGGGAGAGAGGAGACAGTCCGGACCGAGATGCGGGGAGATGGGAGACAGTCCGGACCGAGTTTCGGGAGACAGTCCGGACCGAGATGCAAGGAGACAGTCCGGACCGAGTTGCGAGGAGACAGTCCGGACCGAGTTGGGGGAGAGAGGAGAGAGTCCGGACCGAGTTGGGGGAGAGAGCAGAGATTCTGGACCGATTTGGGGGGAGGCAGGAGAGAGTCTGTACCGAGTTGGGGGTAGAGAGGAGACAGTCCGGACCGAGTTGCGGGGAGAGAGGAGAGAGTTCGGATCGAGTTGGGGGAGAGAGGAGAGAGTCTGGACCGAGTTGCGGGGATAGAGGAGAGAGTCTGGACTGAGTTGGGGGAGAGAGTAGAGAGTCCGGACCGAGTTGGGGGAGAGAGGAGAGAGTCTGGACCGAGTTGGGGGAGAGAGGAGAGAGTCCGGACCGAGTTGCGGGTAGAGAGGAGAGAGTCCGGACCGAGTTGCGGGGAGAGAGTAGACACGGACCGAGTTGCGGGAGAGAGGAGAGAGTCCGGACCGAGTTGCGGGGAGAGAGGAGACAGTCCGGACCGAGTTGCGGGGAGAGAGCAGAGAGTCCGGACCGAGTTGCGGGGAGAGAGGAGAGAGTCCGGACCGAGTTGCGGGGAGAGAGGAGAGAGTCCGGACATAGTTGCGGGGAGAGAGGAGACAGTCCGGACCGAGTTGGGGGAGAGAGGAGAGAGTCCGGACACAGTTGCGGGCAGAGAGCAGACAGTCCGGACCGAGTTGCGGGGAGAGAGCAGAGAGTCCGGACCGAGTTGCGGGGAGAGGGGAGAGAGTCCGGACCGAGTTGCGGGCAGAGAGGAGAGAGTCCGGACACAGTTGCGGAGAGAGAGGAGACAGTCCGGACCGAGTTGCGGGTAGAGAGGAGAGAGTCTGGACCGAGTTGCGGGGAGAGAGGAGAGAGTCCGGACCGAGTTGGGGGAGAGAGCAGAGAGTCTGGACCGAGTTGGGGGGAGAGATGAGAGAGTCTGGACCGAGTTGGGGGGAGAGAGGAGACAGTCCGGACCGAGTTGCGGGGAGAGAGGAGAGAGTTCGGACCGAGTTGGGGGAGAGAGGAGAGAGTCCGGACCGAGTTGGGGGAGAGAGGAGAGAGTCCGGACCGAGTTGCGGGGAGAGAGGAGAGAGTCCGGACCGAGTTGCGGGGAGAGAGGAGAGAGTCCGGACCGAGTTGCGGGGAGAGAGGAGACAGTCTGGACCGAGTTGCCGGGAGAGAGAAGAGAGTCCAGACCGAGTTGCGGGGAGAGAGGAGAGAGTCCGGACACAGTTGCGGGGAGAGAGGAGACAGTCCGGACCGAGTTGTGGGGAGAGAGACTGGACCGAGTTGGGGGAGAGAGCAGACATTCCGGACCGAGTTGTGGGAGAGAGGAGACAGTCCGGACCGAGTTGCGGGGAGAGAGGAGAGAGTCCGGCCCGAGTTGCGGGGAGAGAGGAGAGAGTCCAGACCGAGTTGCGGGAGAGAGGAGAGAGTCCGGTCCGAGTTGCGGGGAGAGAGGGGACTGTCCGGACCGAGTTGCGGGGAGAGAGTAGACAGTCCGGACCGAGTTGGGGGAGAGAGGAGAGAGTCCGGACCGAGTTGCGGGGAGAGAGGAGAGAGTCTGGACTGAGTTGCGGGGAGAGAGGAGAGAGTCCGGTCCAAGTTGTGGGGAGAGAGGACAGAGTCCAGACGCAGTTGCGGGGAGAGAGGAGACTGTCTGGACTGAGTTGTGGGGAGAGAGGAGAGAGTTTGAGCTGAGTTACAGGGAGAGATTAGACAGTCTGGACTGTGTTGCAGTGAGAGAGGAGATGGTCTAGGTTCAGTTACGTGGAGAGTTTAGACAGTCTGTACCGAGTTATAGGGAGAGTTTGGACAGTCTGTACTCTGTACAGGGAGAGATTAGTCTGTCTGGACAGTGTTTCAGTGAGAGATGGGATGGTCTGGACTGTGTTTCAGGGAGATAGGAGACAAACTGGATTGAGTTATAGGGAGACATTAGACAGTTTGAGCTATTTTTCCTCTAATATATGGAAACTGAATCCAAGGAACAAAATTTTAAAGTCAGAGGTGAAAGGTTTTATTCGAAACAGAGGAAATTTTTTTCCACACAGCGGGTGGTGGATAAATAGAAGCAGCTGTCAGAGGAAGTGCTGCAAGCAGGTTCAGTATGTTAGATACATTGAAGGAATCTCCTCAGGGATTTGGATTACAAGAGTTTCGAAGGATATGGGTCAACCAGTGGGAAATGGAATTATCTTGACTGTATATCTTGGTCAGCCTGAATATGGATGGTCTGGAGGGCAGTTCATTGTTCTGCACGTCTCTGATTTGATGATGGAGTTAATTTAATCAATTAGTCTGGTTGTTTCTGTTGACAATTCCCACCGCACTCTCTCCTGGGACATGTTGCAATCACATTCTGAGGATTAGACTGTGGCAGATGTAGGAGTCCAGCTCATTGGTTGGCCATCAGTGGAGAACACGGTAAGGTTACCAGGAGCAATAAGTGAAAGGGAGTAGTGGGAATGGTCAGGAAGTCAAGGATCCGAGAGTGGAAACTGAGGGATGGTGAATAAGTGCCCAAAGGGAATATGATATTATTGTGCACCATGGTAGGTTATATGTCAGAGCATCGGTCATCTGCTTGGTCAGATGAAGGGTCAAGAGATCAACAGCTGAAAGGCTGAAGGGCTGTCCAGTTAGTGGGGTCAAGGATGAAGAGTGGGGGGAGGGGATGAGCTAGAGAAGAAAAATCGAAGAGTCAATGATCGAAATTTTTGCAAGGTTCCAGGGTCAAAGGGCAAGGGAGTTGTAAGTTTGACGGGTTGGGGGTTGGGGTTTGGCAGGAAGAAATTCATCAGCAGTGAGATCTAAGGCAGTGGGTCATCATTTTGATTGGGTGAGGGGCATAGGTCCTTAGTGGGTCATTATTTTAAAAGGTAGGGTTCAGAGGCTGAGGGGCAGATCATAGGAAGGTTGTGCAGTTAGCTTGGAGTTCAATAAAAGAATCTGGAGGTTGCAGAGCTTGTATACAGAAAGAGGGTTTGGAGATGAAAGGGCAGGGTCCAGAGGTGAAGTTGCAGGGTTCACTCACACTCTGCTATGGTAGTGATGGACCACCCTCTTGCAGTTTGCTTCAAGACCCCCGCACACACCACAAGAACTGTAGCGCTTCCTGGAGCCAATCAGCCCATCACAGCCGGTCTTCACACACTGGCTCCGCACACACACAGCATTGCTGTGTGGGAAACACTGCGTCCCATCCTTCACCTGCAGAAAGTTGGGGCAAAGAGCAAAGGTCAGCCTCGGGTTACATAGTGAGCAGAGGTCAGTCTCAGGTTACATAGTGAGCAGAGGTCAGCCTCGGGTTACATAGTGAGCAGAGGTCAGTCTCGGGTTACATAGTGAGCAGAGGTCAGCCTCGGGTTACATAGTGAGCAGAGGTCAGTCTCGGGTTACATAGTGAGCAGAGGTCAGCCTCGGGTTACATAGTGAGCAGAGGTCAGCCTCGGGTTACATAGTGAGCAGAGGTCATGCAGAGGGTTACATAGTGAGCAGAGGTCATGCAGAGGGCAGGCATGAAGTTACACATAGAAGTGAGGTTAGTTGTGAGGTCGCAAAGACAGGAGTGGGAATCCATGGGTTCATTTGCAAGGTGAGAGGTCAGTGTTTGGACCAAGGGATCGGGTCACTGAGGATCAGACATCCAGGCCACTCAGCGTGAGGTTTAGTATGACCCGCATATGTCGTGAAATTTGTTGTCTTTGCAGCAACAGTAGAACATAATACAGTACATAATAATAGAAAAACACCATGAATTTCTTTCAGTATATATAATGGTTAAATTAAATAAGTAGAGCAAAAATAAAAATCAAAAAGTGATGTGGTAGTGTTCGTGGGTTCAATGTCCATTGAGAGGGGAAGAAGCAGTTCCTTTAACATTGTAGGTGTGTCTCAGGCTCCTGTACCACCTCCTTCAATGAGAACGTGGCATGTCCTGGGTGATTTCAATCCTTAATGATGGACGTTGCCATTTTGAGGCACTGCTCCTTCAAGATGTCCTGGACACTGGAGGCTAGTGCCCATGATGGAGCTGACTGAGTTCACAACTCTCTGCAGTTGATTGCAATCCTGTGCAGTAGTCCCCCCACTCCCACACCTCCCCTCACTCAATACCAGACGGTGATGCAGCCAGTTACAATGCTCTCCATGGTACATCTGTAGAAATCTCTGAATGTCTTTGATGGCAAACCAAATCTCTTCAAACTCCCAATGAAATATAGTTGCTGTTGGACCTTCATTACAGCTTCATCAATATGTTGGGCTCAGGATAGATCCCCAGGAACTTGAAATTGCTCACTCTTTCCATTTCTGATCCCTCTGTGAGGACTGGTGTGTGTTCCCTTGTCTTAACCTTTCGGAAGTCCATAATTAGTTCTTTGGTCTTACTGACGTTGGGTGCAAGGTTGTTGCTGTGACACCCTTCAACTAGGTGATATATCTCACTCCTGTATGCCCTCTCATCACCATCTGAAATAGTTGTGTTGTCAGCAAATTTATAGATGGCATCTGGGATTTGAGCCGTGCCTAGCCACACAATCATTGGTGGAGAGAGAGCAGAGCAGTAAGCTGAGCAAGCATCCAGAGGTGTGCCCTGAGATTGTCAGCGAGGTGGTGATGTTATTTCTGATCCACACAGATTGTGGTCTTCTGGTTAGGAAGTGGAGGATCCAGTTACAGAGGGAGGTACAGAAAATGAGGGTCTGGAGCTTTTTGATCAGAACTGTAGAAGAAGCTGTTGGGATCGCCCATGGGGGCATCAGCAGGGAGTCACAAGGGTGGGGGAAGGTGTAGCCAGAAAGAGGCACTTGTTGACTCTGCTTTGGTGCTGCATTGACCCAGTGTTGACGTGTCTTGACCCAACGTGGTGGTATGGTGGTGGAGCTGCGTTGTTCTGGAAAGAACACTACAGCACAGAAAACAGGCCATTCGGCCCTTCTGGTCTCTGCCGAAACTTTATTCTGCTAGTTCCATTAACCTGCACCCAGTCCATAACCCTCCAGACCTCTCCCATCCATGTAGCCATCCAATTTATTCTTAAAACTTAAGAGTGAGCCCACATTTACCACGTCAGATGGTAGCTCGTTCCACAGTCCCACCCCTCTCTGAGTGAAGTAATTCCCCCTAATGCTCCCCCTAAACCTTTTCCCTCTCACCCTAAAGCCATGTCCTCTTGTATTTATCTCTCCAAGTCTAAGTGGAAAGAGCCTACTCGCATTTACTCTGTCTATACCCCTCATAATTTTGTAAACCTCTATCAAATTCCCCCTCATTCTTCTATGCTCCAAGGAATAAAGTCCTAACCTGTTTAATCTTTCCCTGTAACTCAACTCCTGAAGACCCAGCATCATCGTAGTAAATCTTCTCTGCACTCTTTCAATCTTACTGATATCCTTCCTATAGTTAGGTAACCAGAACTGCACACAATACTCCAAATTTGACCTCACCAATGTCTTATACAACCTCATCATAACATCCCAACTCCTATACTCAATACAACACACACAAAATGCTGGTGGAACACAGCAGGTCAGGCAGCATCTATAAGGAGAAGCACTGTCAACGTTTCGGGCTGAGACCTTCACATTAGGATCTCGGCCCGAAACGTTGACAGTGCTTCTCCTTATAGATGCTGCCTGACCTGCTGTGTTCCACCAGCATTTTGTGTGTGTTGTTTGAATTTTCAGCATCTGCAGATTTCCTCATGTTTGCTCCTATACTCAGTACTTTGATTTATGAATGCCAGGATGCCAAAGGCCTTCTTTACGACCCTGTCTACCTGTGACGCCACTTTCAGGGAATTATGTATCTGAACTCCCAGATCCCTTTGTTCCTCCACACGCCTCAGTGCCCTACCATTTACTGTGTATGTCCTACCTTGATTTGTCCTTCCAAAATGCAACACCTCACACTTGTCTGCATTAAGTTCCATCTGCCATTTTCTGGCCCATTTTTCCAGTTGGTTCAGATCCCTCTGCAAGCTTTGAAAGACATCCTTGCTGTCCACAACGCCTCCAATCTTAGTGTCATCAGCAAGCTTGCTGATCCAGTTTACCACATTATCATCTAGAAGATATAGACAACAAACAACAATGGTTCCAGCACAGATCCCTGAGTCACAGGCCTCCAGTCTGAGAAGCAATCATTCACTACCACTCTCTGTCTCTGTCCCACACAATCAATTTTGAATCCAGTTTACAACTTCTCCATGGACACCTAGCATCTGAACCTTCTGAACTAACCTCCCATGTGAACCTTGTCAAAGGCCTTACTAAAGTCCATGTAGACAACAGCCTTTCCTTTATCTACTTTCTTGGTAACCTCCTCGAAAAACTCTACAAGATTTGTTAAACACGATCTACCATGCACAAAGCCATGCTCACTATCCTTAATCAGCTTTGGCTATCCAAATACTTGTATATCTGACCTTGCAGAACACCTTCCAAAAATTTACCTACTACTCATGTCAGGTTCACTGGCCTGTAATTACCTAGTTTACCTTTGGAGCCCTTTTTAAACAACGGAACATGAGTTACCCTCCAATCCTCTGGCATCGCACCCGTTGCTAAAGACATATTAAATATTTCTGCCAGGGCCCCTGCAATTTCTACACCAGTCTCTCTCAAGGTCCGAGGGAATATCATGTCAGCCCCGGGGCATTTATCTACCTTTATTCACTGTAAGGCATCAAGCACCTCCTCCTCTTTAATCTCTATATATTCCATGACACTACTACTTGTTTCCTTTCCTTCTGTATACGCTATGCCAGTTTCCTGAGCTGTGTGCACACATCCACTGATGCTTCTGGACACATCAGTGATGTTTCTGGAATCATCGGGTGTTTCAGGTCTTTCAACATCATACACCCTCCTCCAGGTGACCCAGCTGGGGCTGATCAGACCCCAGCTTGTGTCCAGATGGCTAGCTACGCATGACTCCATGGCTCCCCTCTCTTTAGCCACAGCCATCTTGAGGCCCTCTCTGCCACATCGGTGGTACTGCGGATGGCTCTCCTCTTCCTCTCCCTCGATGCCCAAATTGCTGTAGGCTCTGGCTAAGGAACGGGCTGCGAATCCCCTACAACCAACCTCCACTGGGAGACACCTCGCTCTCCATCCAGCCTGCTGGCAGCTGCTGACCAGTCCTGCGTACTTCGATAGCTTCCTTTCAAAGGCCTCTTCCAAGCGATCTTCCCATGGGACTGACAGCTCCAGCATCACCACCTGCTTCGTAGACTCAGACACAAGGACAATGTCTGGTCGCGGGGTGGTGGCTGCGATATGGTCGGGGAACCTCAGCTGCCTTCCGAGGTCACCAACAGCTGCCAGTCCCTTGCAGAGGTCAGGATACCTGCCGATGTTCTTTTGGTGGATCCCGAGCTCTGACAAAGGCAATGGTCTGCTTGGAGGGTCGGGACCACTTCGTCCACTCCACTCCTGCGCTGATGGCTTCAGCGATGGTCTTCAGGACCTGATCATGCCTCCATCGGTACCGTCCCTCACCAAGTGCCCTTGTGCAACTGCTGAAGATGTGCTCCAGGGTTCCTCGCTCGGAGCACAGTGGGCACACTGATGACTCCTTTTAAATACTGATGCAAAACAACTGTTTAAGGTCGCCCCCATCTCGTGAAGCTCCACGTATAGACGACCACTCTGATATTCTAGGGGACAAATTTTGTCCCTTACTATCCTTTTACTCTTAAAATTCTTCGAGTTTACCTTCACATTATCGACCAAAGCAACCTCACGTCTTCTTTTTGCCTTCCTGATTTCCTTCTTTAGTTTTTTCTTACATTTTCTATACTCTTCACCTCATTTGATCCTTGTTGCCTATACCTGCTATACACTTTTCTCTTTTTCTTAACCAGATCGTCAATATCCCTTGAAAACCAAGGTTCCCTATGCCTGTTGACTTTGTCTTTAATCCTGGCAGGAACCTGCAAACTCTGCGCTCTCAAAATTTTGCCTTTGAAGGCCTTCCACTTACTGAACACATGCTTGCCAGAAAACAACTTATCCCAATCCACTCTTCATAGATCCTATCTCATTTCCACAAAATTGGCCATTCTCTTGAGGACCAGACCTATCCTTATCCATAATTAACTTGAAACTAATGACATTATGGTCACTGGACCCAAAAAGTTCGCTTACACGTACTTCTGTCACCTGACCTGTCTGGTTCCCTAATAGGAGATCAGGTATTGCATCCTCTCTCGTTGGTACCTCCATATATTGATTTAGAAAACTTTCCTGAACACATTTGACAAACTCCAAGCCATCTAGCCCTTTCACAGTGTGGGAGTCCAGGTCAATATGTGGAAATTTAAAATCCCCTACTACTACAACTTTCTGTAATAGTAGGGGATATATATGCCTGGATGGGACTGGGAGGTGGTGGTAGGGGTGTCTCAATGGGGAGAGTTATGGAGAGATTTAGACAAACCTTGATAGAGAAAACGTTGACACGAGCTGTCCCCTTCAGCAGGCAGTTGAGTTTACAGAGGTCAGCCCAGCGGATGCCATGGTAGTAGGGCTCCCATTCCTGTAGTGTCCCCTCTGGCGACAGCCCATTCCTCTCCTCACACTGCTCCTGACGAAAGCTCAGGCCTGTCGGCAACAGTGCATCTCCCATTAGGAACATGCCACCTGACCATGGAGTTGATGGTGAGGGGAGGGGAGGGTAAGGGCAGAGGACTGGGCCCAAGAAAGGGTGGACATGGCCTTATCCACAGGGAACAATGGAGGGGATCAGCTGGGAAAGTGCGATGAGGCAGCATGGAGGAGTAGAGGTGGAGGCTGGGGGTGACTGGACTGTGGAGGGCAGATGCAGTTCGGGACAATCACATACAGACTGCAGGGGAATGGCACACAGATGCAGTGGGCAGAGCCCCTGCTTCCCAGCTGTAGAGTGTTGGGCGCTGCCCGTGTGGATTTTCCACATTCCCCCTGATTGCTCCATTTTCCTCCCATGCCCAAAGATGTGCGGCTCGGCAAATTGGGTCACTATGTGCTTAAGGAAGCCCCATTGCTGAGTGTGAGCCAGGCTGCTGAGGTGGACAATGAGGACAGATCAGAGGAGGAGGAGGAGGCAGTTCAAAGTAAATGTATTATCAAAGGTGTGTATGTCAATATATGCTGTACATCCCTGAGATTCATTCTCAGTAAAGCTAAGGATCACAATAAGGTGCCACGGGTGCGTAGTGGTTACTGTGATGCTATTACAGTTAGGGGCGTACTGGAGTTCAGAGTTCAATTCCGGCAGGAGTACGTATACATCCTCCCTGTGGAACGTCTAGGTTTCCCCTCTGTGCCCCAGTTCCTTCCCACAGTCCTAAGACGTACGGGGTAGGTTCATTGATCATTGTAGATTGCCCCATGATTAGGTTAGGGTTAATTGAGTTTGTCAGGGGTTGCTGGGGTCACTGTGTCTCAAAGGGTGCTTAATTGTGAAATAAATAAATAAAATCCATGAAAGACCACACCTAACAGGACAGACAAACAACCAGTGTGCGAAAGACAATAACCATGCAAGTACAAAAGAAATAATATTGCTAATAATTAATGCCTGTCTCAGAGACAGGGACCTCTTCCAGAAACAGAAGGGTTCCTTGTGGCAATACGAGATGTGTTTAACAGAACAAATGATCGAAAATACATAATAAAATAACAAATTCAAGATGATAAATGTAGAAAATACCAAGAGAAGCAAGAATCAATCCAACACATTACCGGATCCTGTAGCAATTGAACTCAATCTGATTACTTACACAATCAAGTGGCAAAGCATCATTCACCAAAATTCTGTTTTAAAATACAAACTCCTAAAAGACACCATACCTGCTTATAAACACAAGCCTGATCCCGTTTTAGAGTCAGAGTCCCACGAATTATATTACTACTGATCCAATATTACAGATAGAACAATCCATAATGACTGTCAGGATATTATAATACAAGATAAACAAGCAAGAACAACTTATTTAATCAATACAGCCATTCCAAACACACACAACTTATAGAAATTACTAAATGAAGAATCAAAAATATGCAGAATTCAAGGATTCAAAGTACATTTATTATCAAAGTATGTATGCCCTCTACAACCCTGAGATTTCTCTTCCCACAGACAACCACGAAACAAAGAAACACCACTGAACCCATTCAAAGGAAAACATCAATCCCCAACGTGCAAACAAAGAACAAATCACACAGACGGCAAAATAATGAGCAAAAAAACACAGAACATAAAACATCAAACCACAGTCAACCAAACATTCAGTTTCAGCTCAGTTCAGTTCAATCTAGCGCAGGTCGCAGAGCCAATCATTTGATCAACGTCACACAAAGTAACAATAAAAAATGGAAACACATCATAACATAAACTGTGCAAGTCCAATCCACAAACCTCATTGAATAAACCTTGCCCAAGACCCAAGACTCTTGACACCATCCTTCAGCAGCAAGCGAGAGGGACAGAGAGAGACTGATCGAAGGCAACACCTTCCTCTGGTAGCAGTGAGCAAGAGCATGAAAAGAGGCACTGAAAGACTATGGAACATGAACAAGGTATACATTGCTCCAGTAGTAATGTCTACAAATGGCAGCATCCCAAAGTCACTACACAGCACTATCTACGTAAATCTCCAGAAGCCACAATATGAAACACCACTGGAGCAGTCTGAAAGATCCTAGCAATTGAGAAGTGAGTGTTCTTGGCTACGCCTGCACTTCCAATAAACAATAAATGTCAAGAATATGAGATAGGCTGCTTGAAAGTGAGTGTTGAGTTTGTGGAAACAGTTCTGTGTTGGGGCGAGTGAAGTTGAGTGCTAATCCCCTTTGGGTTCAAGAGTCTGATGGTTGAGGGGGAATAACCATTCCTGAACCTGGTGGTGTGGGTCCTGAGGCTCCTATACCTTCTTTCTGATAGCAGCAGTAAGAAGAGAGCACGGCCTGGATGGTCGGGGTCCTTGATGATGGATGTTGATTTTTGCAACAGTGCTCTGTGTAGATGTGTTCAATGGAGGGGAAGGCTTTACCCAGGATGGACTGGGTAACATCCATTACTTTCTGAAGGTGTTTCCATACCAGGCTATGATGCAACCAGTCAGTATACACTCAACCATACATCTATAGAAGTATGTAAAAGTTTTAGATGTCAAGACAAATCTTCACAAACTTGTAAGGAATTAGAGGCACTGCCGCCCTTTCTTCAAAACTGCTCTTACGTGCTGGAGCCAGCACAGATTGTCTAACAGGATAACACCAAGGAACTTAAAGTAACTGACCCTCTCCACCTCTGATCCACTGATGAGCTCAATGACCTTTGATTCCTGAAGTCAATAATCAGCTCCTTGGTCTTGCTGATGTTGAGTGAGAGGTTGTTGTTGAGGTTCTGCTCAGTTAGATTTTCAATCTCCCTCCTAGATGCTGATTTGTCAGAACCTTTGATTCGGCCAATAACAGAGGTGTCATCAACAGGAGCTATGCTTAGCCATACAGTCATAGGTGGTGGAGAAGGTGAGTGAGGGGAATTCAGATTGATTTATTATGATTTATTATATAAAAATACAGTGAAAAATCTGTTTTACATACTGTTCAAAGAGATCAGTTCATCAAAGAGTGCATTGAGCTGGGACAGGGTAAAATAATAATAGTGTAACAGAGTGGGGCAATGGGCAGTGAGGTGGATGGCGATGCCAAGGGGCAGTGAGGTGGGTGGAGATGCCAAGGGGCAGTAAGGCAGATGAAGGAAATGCCAATGGGGAATGAGGAGGGTGAAGGAGATGCCCATGGGCAGTGAGGTGGGTGAAGGAGTTGCCAATGGGCAGTGAGGCAGGTGAACGAGATGCCCATGGTCAGTGAGGTGGGTGAAGGATGCCAATGGCCTGGGCAGCAGGTCGATGCAGCAGGTAGTAACAACCAGCAAGTGCTCCTGATACGAGAGGGTTGGTGCTGCCACTGTCCCTGGGTGTGACCTACCGCCATTGTCTGGACAACCTTTCAGGTTACACGACTGGAACATCTCCCGCTTCCCAAGACAGAACTTGCCAAAATTGGCAGGAACAGGATTGTCACAACGACGCCGTGAGAATTGGACCCCACCCCCACAGGAGCGAGAGCAAGATCCCCACGGACCCCAGGAACCCCAGCTCCCATCCACTGGAGTCTGAAAAACAGCAACAGACAGAAGGGTCAGACACAAAGTGGAACTCTCTCTGCACCATCCATACACACACTACATCTACACTGTCCCTTCACACACTCCCTCAAGACCATGCCATCCCACACTCTCTCTACACTGTCCCATCACACACTCCCTCTAGACCATCCCATCACACACTCCCTCTACACTGTCACATCACACACTCCCTCTAGACCATCCCATCACACACTCCCTCTATACTGTCCCATCACACACACCCTCTACGCTGTCCCATCACACACTCCCTCTAGACCGTCCCATCACACACTCCCTCTACACTGTCACATCACACACTCCCTCTACACTGTCACATCACACACTCCCTCTACACTGTCACATCACACACTCCCTCTAGACCATCCCATCACACACTCCTTCTACACTGTCCCATCACACACTCCCTCTACACTGTCACATCACACACTCCCTCTAGACTGTCCCATCACACACACCCTCTACGCTGTCCCATCACACACTCCCTCTAGACCGTCCCATCACACACTCCCTCTACACTGTTCCATCACACACTCCCTCTACACTGTCACATCACACACTCCCTCTAGACCATCCCATCACACACTCCCTCTATACTGTCCCATCACACACACCCTCTACGCTGTCCCATCACACACTCCCTCTAGACCGTCCCATCACACACTCCCTCTACACTGTCACATCACACACTCCCTCTAGACCATCCCATCACACACTCCTTCTACACTGTCCCATCACACACTCCCTCTACACTGTCACATCACACACTCCCTCTAGACCATCCCATCACACACTCCCTCTACACTGTCCCATCACACACTCCCTCTAGACCGTCCCATCACACACTCCCTCTACACTGTCCCATCACACACTCCATCTACACTGTCCCATCACACACTCCCTCTACACTGTCCCATCACACACTACATCTACACTGTCCCACCACACAATCCCTCTAGACCATCCCATCACACACTCCCTCTAGACCATCCCATCACACACTCCCTCTACACCGTCCCATCACACACTCCCTCTACACCGTCCCTTCACACACACCCTCTACACTGTCCCATCACACACTCCCTCTAGACCGTCCCATCACACACACCCTCTATGCTGTCCCATCACACACTCCCTCTAGACCGTCCCATCACACACTCCCTCTACACTGTCCCATCACACACTCCCTCTACACTGTCCCACCACACACACCCTCTACGCTGTCCCATCACACACTACATCTACACTGTCCCACCACACAATCCTCTAGACCATCCCATCACACACTCCCTCTAGACCATCCCATCACACACTCCCTCTACACCGTCCCTTCACACACACCCTCTACACGGTCCCATCACACACTCCCTCTAGACCGTCCCATCACACACTCCCTCTACACCGTCATATCACACACTCCCTCTAGACCATCCCATCACACACTCCCTCTATACTGTCCCATCACACACTCCCTCTACACTATCCCATCACACACTCCCTCTACACTGTCCCATCACACACTACATCTACACTGTCCCATCACACACTCCCTCTAGACCGTCCCATCACACACTCCCTCTACACTGTCCCATCACACACTACATCTACACTTTCCCACCACACAATCCCTCTAGACCATCCCATCACACACTCCCTCTACACTGTCCCATCACACATTCCCTCTAGACCGTCCCATCACACATTCCCTCTACACTGTCCCATCACACACTCCCTCTACACTGTCCCATCACACACTCCCTCTACGCTGTCCCATCACACACTCCCTCTACACCGTCCCATCACACACTCCCTCTAGACTGTCCCATCACACACTCCCTCTACACTGTCCCATCACACACTCCCTCTACACTGTCCCATCACACACTACATCTACACTGTCCCATCACACACTCCCTCTACACTGTCCCATCACACACTCCCTCTAGACCGTCCCATCACACACACCCTCTACACTGTCCCATCACACACTCCCTCTACACTGTCCCATCACACACTACATCTACACTGTCCCATCACACACTCCCTCTACACTGTCCCATCACACACTCCCTCTAGACCGTCCCATCACACACTCCCTCTACACTGTCCCATCACACACTCCCTCTACACTGTCCTATCACACACACCCTCTACGCTGTCCCATCACACACTCCCTCTACACTGTCCCATCACACACTCCCTCTAGACTGTCCCATCACACACTCCCTCTACACTATCCCATCACACACTCCCTCTACACTGTCCCATCACACACTACATCTACACTGTCCCATCACACACTCCCTCTACACTGTCCCATCACACACTCCCTCTAGACCGTCCCATCACACACTCCCTCTACACTGTCCCATCACACATTCCCTCTACACTGTCCCATCACACACTACATCTACACTGTCCCATCACACACTACGTCTACACTGTCCCATCACACACTCCCTCTAGACCATCCCATCACAGACTCCCTCTACACTGTCCCATCACACACTCCCTCTACACTGTCCCATCACACACACCCTCTACACGGTCCCATCACACACTCCCTCCACACCATCCCATCACACACTCCCTCTACACCGTCCCATCACACTCTCCCTCTACACTATCCCACCTCAGTCTCCCAAGGCACAGGTCAATCAGAGAATGAAGCTCCCTCTACACTGTCTCTGGACACAGGTAGTCCCTCCCCAGTACGCACCAGCTGTTTCCAGTTGTGGGTGCAATTCCCTCGGAGGCAGACTGACTCTTTACCACATGGTGTTCCATCTGCAGCGGGCAGATGCTTACTGGCATGATGCCAATTCCCCTGGCGCCAAGCCAAGCACCAGAGTACAGGGCAGGGATCACGTTTCGGCTGTGCTTGGTACTCAGGTCCAAAAGTTAGCTGGCACTGAATGTCCCGGTTGTAGGTTATGCCGGCCAGGGGGACAGACTCAGCCAGGGAGACAGGTGGCTTGTTCAGGAGGCAATCAGCTGCAGAGAGCACAGGGGTGCCTGTGAGCACTGGGTGTGCCTGATATGGGGAGGGGATGATGCAGGAGCGGGAGGGGGTTGGGAGCAGATGGCAGAAAGGGGAAGTTCGGAGGCAAGAATGGGGGGAGAAGAGGAGACAGGGAGGGATAAAAGCAGAGAAGGGGCAGAAATGAGGGAAGAAAGGAAGAAACTGGGCAATGGAAAGAGGGAAAGATTGACAATAGGGAGGGAGTATGAGGTAGTGAGGGGGTAGGGAATTGGGAGGTAGCGAGGGGATAGGGAATTGGGAGGGAGCGGGGGGTAAGGATTGGGGAGGTAGCGAGGGGGCATGGAATGGGGAGGGAGCAAGGGGGTGGGAAATGGAAAGTAGGGGTTGGGGAAGGGGTAGTGAGGAGTTTTCGAATGGGGAGCATGGTTTGGAGGAATGGATAGTGGGGAGTGGGAGAATGGGAAACGGGGTGTTGGGGAATGATGAGTGGGTGGTGGTGGAATGTCAAGTGAAGGGGTGAGGAATGGGGAGCGAGGGGTGGGGGATGAGGTGAAAGGGTAGGAGACTGGGGACGGGGGTGAGGGAATGGGGAGTGTGTGGTTCGGGGATAGAAAGGGAGGGGTTGGGGGATGGGAAGGGCATTGGGGAAGGGGTAGGGAATAGAGAGTTGGGATATGAAGGATTAGGGTGAAGGGGTGGTTGAATGGGGAGTGAGGGGTGTCTCCCTGTCTCCTCTCCCCTCACCCCTCTCCCCTCACTCATCTCCCCGTTTTCCTCTCCCCTCACCCCTCCCCCTGTTTTCCTCTCCCCACACCCCTCTCCCCTGTTTTCCTCTCCCCTCACCCCTCTCCCCTGTTTTCCTCTCCCCTCACCCCTCTCCCCGTTTTCCTCTCCCCTCACCCCTCCCCGTTTTCCTCTCCCCACACCCCTCTCCCCTTGTTTTCCTCTCCCCACACCCCTTTCCCCATTTTCCTCTCCCCTCACTCATCTCCCCGTTTTCCTCTCCCCACACCCCTCTCCCCGTTTTCCTCTCCCCACACCCCTCTCCCCATTTTCCTCTCCCCACACCCCTCTCCCCTGTTTTCCTCTCCCCTCACCCCTCTCCCCGTTTTCCTCTCCCCTCACCCCTCCCTGTTTTCCTCTCCCCACACCCCTCTCCCCTTGTTTTCCTCTCCCCACACCCCTCTCCCCATTTTTCTCTCCCCTCACTCATCTCCCCGTTTTCCTCTCCCCACACCCCTCTCCCCATTTTCCTCTCCCCTCACCCCTCCCCCTGTTTTCCTCTCCCACACCCCTCTCCCTGTTTTCCTCTCCCCTCACCCCTCTCCCCGTTTTCCTCTCCCCTCACCCCTCCCCGTTTTCCTCTCCCCACACCCCTCTCCCCTTGTTTTCCTCTCCCCACACCCCTCTCCTCCCCATTTTCCTCTCCCCTCACTCATCTCCCCGTTTTCCTCTCCCCACACCCCTCTCCCCGTTTTCCTCTCTCCCCACACCCCTCTCCCCCGTTTTCCTCTCCCCTCACCCCTCTCCCCGTTTTCCTCTCCCCTCACCCCTCCCCGTTTTCCTCTCCCCACACCCCTCTCCCCTTGTTTTCCCTCTCCCCACACCCCTCTCCCTGTTTTCCTCTCCCCTCACCCCTCTCCCCCGTTTTCCTCTCCCCTCACCCTCCCCGTTTTCCTCTCCCCACACCCCTCTCCCCTTGTTTTCCTCTCCCCACACCCCTCCTCCCCATTTTCCTCTCCCCTCACTCATCTCCCTGTTTTCCTCTCCCCACACCCCTCTCCCATTTTCCTCTCCCTCACCCCTCCCCCCTGTTTTCCTCTCCCCACACCCCCTCTCCCCTGTTTTCCTCTCCCCATTTTTCTCTCTCCACACCCCCTCCCTCCTGTATCCTCCCTCCACACCCCTCTCCCCCGTCTCCTCTCCCCACACACCCTCTTCCCCGTCTCCTCTCCCCACACCCCTCTCCCCCTGTCTCCTCTCCCCACACCCCTCTTCCCCCCATCTCCTCTTCCCACATCCTTCGCCATCCCTTCTCTGCCCCCATTCACTCCTGAGGCAGTGTGTTTGTGTTTCAAACCTCCTCTGGAGAATCCATTCTCACTCAGGACACCCCTTCTAATCCCTCTACCTCACCTTCAACCCACACTCCTCTTGTTTTGACAACCTTTACAACTGGAGAAGGATCCTGCCTCCTTACCCTCTCTTTGCCTCTTATCATTTTATGTCAGGTTCCCCATCAGCTTTCTTGACCCAGGGAAAACAGACACAGACTGTCTGATCTTCCCCTGCAACTTCTGTCCAGGCCCCCAGCCACATCCTCCCTGTACTGCGGTGACCAGCACTGCACACTGTGCTCCCGCTGCGACCTATCCCAGTTTCAAACGTCGATAATAACACGTTTCAGCTCTCATATTTTCTGACATGTCCAATGAAGAATGAGTCTCCTGTGTGTCTCCTCGCTGCTTTAACTGTCTGCTCTGCCTCTAACCCGCAGTTTCTCAATAATTACTACAATCCCACACCACCATCACCATCACGGCCAATACTTATCTGACCTTCTCAATGCATTCATTTCCCACTTAGACCAGAAAACACCATACAACATAGGAACAGAATTAGGCCATGTTGGCCCATCGAGCCTGCTCCACCATTCCATCATGGCTGATTTATTAGACAGGGTTATAAAGAAAGCTTTTGGCACATTGGCCTTCATCAAATCAAAGCATTGAGTACAGGAGATGAGATATTATGTGTGAGTTATGTATTCAAGTGTGACAGTGGAGAAGTATGTATGGAACCGGAGGAGATAGCAGAGCTATTAGTATTCACTATGGAAAAGGATCATGGTGATTGTAGGGATGACTTGTAGCAGACTGAAAAGCTCGAGAATTTAGATATTAAGAAAGAGGATGTGTTGGAGCTTTTGAAAAGCGTCGTTGGATAAGTCGCCGGGACTGGACAAAATGTGCCCCAGTCTACTGTGGGAGGCAAGGGGGGAGATTATTGAGCCTCTGTTGATGACCTTTGTATTATCAATGGGGATGGGAGAGGTTCCAGAGGATTGGAGGGTTGCAGATGTTGTTCCATTATTCAAGAAAGGGAGAAGAGATAGCCCAGGAAATTATAGACCAGTGAGTCTTACCTCAGTGGTTGGTAAGTCGATGGAGAAGATTCTGAGAGGCAGGATTTATGAACATTTGGAGAGGCATAATATACTTGGAATAGTCAACATGGCTTTGTCAAAGGCAGTTGTGCCTTACGAGTCCGATTGTATTTTTGAGGATATGACTAAACACATTGATGAAGGAAGAGCAGTAGATGGTAGTGTATATGGATTTCAGCAAGGCATTTGATTAGGTACCCCATGCAAGGCTTATTGGAGAAAGTAAGGAGGCATGAGATCCAAGGGGACATTGCTTTGTGGATCCAGAACTGGCTTGCCCACAGAAGGCAAAGGGTGGTTGTAGACAGGTCATATTCTGCATGGAGGTCGGTCACCAGTAGTGTGCCTCAGGGATCTGTTCTGAGACCCCTACTCTTCGTGATTTTTATAAATGACCTGGATGAGGAAGTGGAGGGATGGGTTAGTAAATTTGATGATGACACAAAGGTTGGGGGTGTTGTGGATAGTGGGGAGGGCTGCCAGAGATTACAGTGAGACATCGATAAGGTGCATAAACTGGGCTGAGAAGTGGCAGATGGAGTTCATCCCAGAAAAAGTGTGAGGTGGTTCATTTTGGTCGGTCAAATATGATGGCAGAATTTAGTATTAATGGTAAGACTCTTGGCAGTGTGGAGGATCAGAGGGATCTTGGGGTCCGAGTCCCATAGGACATTCAAAGCTGCTGTGCAGGTGACTCTGTGGTTAAGAAGGCATATGGTGTAGTGGCCTTCATCAACTGTGAGATTGAGTTTAGGAGCCGAGAGGTAATGTTGCAACTATATAGGACCCTGGTCAGACCCCACTTGGAGTACTGTGCTCAGTTCTGATCGCCTCACTACGGGAAGGGTGGAAGCCATAGAAAGGGTGCAGAGGAGATTTACAGGGATGTTGCCTGGATTGGGGAGCATGCCTTATGAAAACAGGTTGAGTGAACTTGGCCAGAACTGGATGCCCTGAGCTATAAGGAAAATATTGAATAGGTTAGGACTTTATTCCTTGGAACATAGAAGACTGAGAGGAGATTTGATTGAGGTATTAGCGAGGTATAGACAGGATAAATGCAAGCAGGCATTTTCACGGAGGTTGGGTGGGTTATGGGTTAGGGGTTAAAGGTGGGAATCTTAAGGGAACATGAGGAGAAATTGCTTCACTCAGGAGGTCATGAGAGCGTGGAACGAGCTGCCGGCACAAGTCATGCATGTGATTTTGATTTCAATATGTCAGTGAAGTTTGGTTCGGTATGTGGATGGTAGGGGAATGGAGGGATATGGTCCTGGTGCAGGTCGTATGGGAGCAGCTTCAGCCTGGATTAGATGGGCTGAAGGGCCTGTTTCTGTGCTGTCTTTTCTATGACTCTTTGACTCAACCTATTCTCCTGCCTTTTTCTCATAAACTTGATGCCCTTATTAATCAAAGAACCTACCAAGCTCCGCTTTAAATACACCCAGTGACTTGGTCCCTACAGCTGTCTGTGCCAATGAGATTCATTGGACTCTGGCTAAATAATTGCTCCTCATCTCTGTTCCAAACAAACATCCATTTACCCTGAGGCTATTGGAAACATTCTTGCTGTCCGCTCTGTCTGGGTCTTTCCACATTCAGTCGGTGGAAACTGAGTAGGTGCATGCACAAGTGTAAGCGAAAGCTTTCACTCGTCCCACCAAGTCTTCCAGTCTTTGTCTATCCTGCCTCAGATAACCTTTGTCACCATCCACCACACCACAGTTTACAAGTCTTCCACAAACAGCATTCCCTCCCCCCTCAGCACCCCTCCCTCACAGAGCTCCCTCAGCACCCCTCCCACAGAGCTTCCT